>NC_141611.1:35885089-35918837 GCF_047967505.1 Dipteris shenzhenensis
TTATCGGTAAGGTGACGCCTACATGCAATGCTCACCCAAGGTGATGCAACCCGTAGCAGCACACCAATAGTGCCTGCCCTACTAGCGACGGCGCTCGCCCTCTACCTCTGTGCCCCTCCTCTTCACCCGCCTCGCCTCCACCTGCGGCCCTTCCTCCCCGCCCGCCTAACCTCCACACCCCCCCTCCATTTCCCCTCCCCCCTTCCCCTCCACCACCACTCTCTTTCCCTCCCCCTCCCTCTTCTCTCTCTCTCTCTCTCTCTCTCTCTCTCTTCTCTCTCTCTCTCTCTCTCTCTCTCTCTTCCCCCCTCTCTCTCTCTTTCCCTCCTGCTCCCTTTCTCTCTCTCTCTATGTCTCTTTCTCTCTCTTCCCCCCCTCTCTCTCTCTCCTCTCTCTCTTTTCCCCCCCTCTCTCTCTCTTTCCCTCCCCCTCCCTCTCTCTCTCTCTCTCTCTCTCTCTCTCTCTTTTCCCCCCTCTCCTCTCTCTTTCTCTCCCCTCCCTCTCTCTCTCTCTCTCTCTCTCTCTCTCTCTCTTTTCCCCCCCTCTCTCTCTTCCCTCCCCTCCCCTCCCTCCCTCCCCTCTTCCTCTCTCTCTCTCTCTCTTTCCCCCCCCCCCTCTCTCTCTCTCTCTTCTCTCTCTCTCTCTCTCTCTCTCTCTCTCTCTCTCTCTCTCTCTCTCTTCCGGCCGCTCCACCCTACCTCAACCTAAGAAAGGGCTATAGCCCTTATATTAAGCAAGGGCCTATGGAGCCCTTGCAAAGTTGCTGCTTAGGGCAATGGTGCCTGCACGCAACGCAACTTGCGGCAACATGCACCCCGCCAACGATGGCGCTCACCTCCACCTCTGCGCCCCTCTCCCCGCCCACCTCGCCTCCACCTGCAGCCCTTCCTCCTCACCCTCCTCGCTCCACTGCGGCCCTCATCCTCGATAGCCCCTCCCCTCCACCCTCCTCCCTCCACCCCTCCCCTCCTCCATTCGAACCCCCCCCTCTCAGATGCTCCCTGCCACAGCGCGACCCCCCCCCCCTGAAATTTAAAATAAAAATTAAAAAAAATTATAATTTTTTTAATTTATTAAAAAACCCTAACCATAACCTAACTTGACCTAGGTTAGGTTTGCTCTAACTTCGATTAGATTAGCTATACAAGTCTAGTTAGTTTAACTGTAGGTTAGTTAGATGCAATTAGTTAGTCTAACATCTAGTTAGTTAAACTAATTGGACAATTAGGTTAGGTCAACTAACAGTGGTTAGTTTATGTAAACTGTTTTCAGTTTTAACCCACAGGTAGGGTTATAGGATAGTTAGACTAACTGGAATTCAATTGGTTCAAACCCTCCAGTTGGACTTAAAGTCCATTCACACCAACCTTTAGACCAAGGCCCCTCCCCTAAGGCCAATTTTACCCCTACTTCAATACTTCGTATCATGCCTGTTTGGGATGCCGTTTGAACCAAACTTTCACACATGGAAACACCACCCTACGGGGCATTTCTCTAGCCCATTGCACAACATTTTGGCATCCCTAGAACTCGCTCATTCTTGCCCTCGTGCGGGCCTCGTTTCGCATTGATTCGCTCGTATCTTTACGTTGTGAACTCTGATTGACGATCCGTCTGCACCAACACATTTTCCTACACATGTAGGACAATATTAGGCACATTATTAACATGACAATCCCCACAACACTAATGCAACTCTAACTCTCCAAACAAAACAACATCAACACCCGCACTTGCGGTAGAGACACCCTTTGCAAATCTCATCCAATCTGCATGCAGCTACGTTTTGACCAATGCCTCTGACTCCAACACTCACCAAACCTGCATACAACTCTGCTGCAACCACCACCCCCGACAATCCTCTACCGGCCATGATGAAAACAGTTGCATCTTCAACATGCGCAATAACCCACCTCAACCTCAACAATACCAAGCAGCACCCATGCCAATGTATACACAATCGGCACTTGCACAAGCGCCCCTAGCTCTGAGGCTAAATTCTGTTCCCATTCAGACACAAGTCCCACAACTACTCAGGAATCCGAATCCATGACCATATCTAAGAATACCAAATCCAGCTCCTTAGGCAGTTCCAATACATCAATTACAAGCTGAGGAAGGAGACTCGTCATTTGAGTATGAAACAGAGTACCTAGTGTACTATGTAGAAGGTGCAGAGGGTCGAATACCAATTTATGCAAATCAAGTATGTCCCAACACATATCAAGCACCAATCCAGTGCTACAGGTGTGGAGAAAATCATTGGATCGCAGAGTGTCCTCATCGTGCTAGCATTTCTGTGGAGTTCATAGTCTCTCCTACTGCTGCAAGTTGATTGTTGTAGTCTTTTATGTAGAGTACATAAGTATGACCGGTTTCACTGCTGTTGCAGTTGCAAAAACTCTGGTTGATATGGTTTCTTAGGGTGAGAATCCTGGATGTGTTCTTGGACTCATAGAGAGTTGTGAACATATCCCATGCTACTTTTGATGTCTTGACTGTGTTGAGCTGTCCTAGCGTGACATCTTGCACATTCTACTTAATCAGGTGATAGGCATACTTGTCTTTCTTATCCCATTCTGCCTGAGCTCGGGCAATGGCAAGATCTACTACTGGTGCTGAAACTGTTTGTGTAGATGTAGATCCCGTTGCTGGTGCTGTGACAACAGATGGAGTAGAGCTACTGTTGGCTCGATTGTCCAATGGTCTAGGTGTAGACCCATCGACATACTCCCATTGGTCTTGAAGTACAAGAATGGTCTCCATTCGATATTTCCATGTACCATAATTGGAGTTGTCTAACTTAGCAGATGCCTCCAGATTGAGGTTGCTAGTCATAGACATGGTGCAAGAAATGTACTCAAAAGTGTCGTGAAAATCTCTGTATGAATCAACTACAAATACACTGACTATGCAAAGTGAAATCTCTGAACTGTTGGTGAAGATAGAACTGCAATATATAAAATATGATCTGTATTACAAGGTTTGTGGCAATGATGCCAGGAGTAGCCAAGAGGCTTTACAAGGCTGAAATGATGTGCACGATGCCATGAGATAGCCGAATAGGCTTTACAATGGTGGCATGTGTGTATGAAATCAAATGCTATCTACCCACTAAAATAATCTGCAATGCCTCTGTACTCTGAAGTCTGCTCACTGAACTGATGAACATAAGGTTTCAGGTAATGTAATGATGTGAAACCGTATGTGAGCATATGGACTGACTCCGAGTAGGTACTAGTCAGGAATTTTGAGCATGGCTTAGATTGGCAACTTGGGGAAATTCAAAGCGTCTCCTCTATGGCGATCTAGTCTACTCTGCTCTAGATCTAAACCAACCGTCGATCGATGAAAGAACAGCAAATAATTTCTTTTCTTTTGTTCTTTTTAAGTGCTGGGTCAGATGCATCGATGTAGAGGCAAATGTGCGTGAAGGAGGTGGTTTTGTCGGTGAGGCTAAAATGTGAGTGTAACTTGTGTTGAAATGTGTGCATGATGAGACGAGTGTGTAGAGCATGAAAAAATGAGCGACTTTCCTTTTTGGAGCACCCTCAAATTCTTCTTGGATCAAGAGATATGACTTGATCTAAATGGAGGGGCAAAAGGAGTGCAAATGTGCTCAATGATGATGTATCACTATGAGTCACATGCAGTGATGATGTGGCACTATGCGTAGCCAAAGTTGTGCCAGTGAAGCATTGTGCTGAGGTGGTAGGAGTGGTCACATGAAGTGACTATGGAGCATTGTGAGTGCCCGGAGAGGTTAGTGCTGACTGGACAACTGAGGTGGCACTACTGAGGTGGCACAGATGATGATGTCAACAAGGTGATGTGGAAATGATGATGTGGCTGATGACATGGTAGATGACATGTCACTAGTAGTGTGGCAGATGATGTGGCCAAATGATGTGGCAGATTATGTGTCACTAGTGACATGACAGGTGACATGTCAACTGGCTGGCAGGGGTGATGTGGTAGCCTCATGGGGCTGCTGATGTGTCAGATAAGGCTAATGTGGCACTTGCTGATGTGGTAGTGGATAAGTTGCCACGTGGCAAGCGCGAGAGATTGCTGATGTGGCAAGTTGAGCAGGGCAATGACATGGCAGGTAAGGTCCACCACGTGGCAGATAAAGGTTGACACGTGTCAACTTTGAGACCACACCGGTGTGCGGTAACCCTTGTGATAGGGTTGGTGGACTATGCCACGTGTCATTTCATGGTTCACCAGAATCTCGATGATTTTGATGGAATCTAAGAAGATTCTCTCTGCCTGCGGATTTCCATCGCCTGCTGCAGATATGCTTGGAAGGTGCTATGTAGATGCTGCAGGGGCTTAAAGCTTGGGGCTATAGTCCCAATGGCGAGAGGCAGGGCATATGGCATTCTGTCTGTGGAGGCTGGGAGTCCGTTGAGAGGCTGCGCATGTAGGGTGAGAGCTTAGAACTCTCATGTAGGTTGCTGGTGCGGTTGGAGGCGTTGCTCCATGGAAGGAGCTTGCAAATCCTTCTCTACTGCCTCGACTTGGCAGCCAGTGTGCAAGAGCTCTCGTTCGTCTAGCGTTGGAGGCTGAGCAGTTGTTGAAGACCCATGGGCTGATTGTCGTGCTAAACTGTTTGGTGGCTTTGCGTGCTGGGCTTTGGAGTTGGAGCTAGGTCATTGTTGTAGCTTGTTGGCTGTTGCGGTAGCCAGTTGCTTGGATGTAAGGAAGCCGTAGTCAAAGAGCGCAGCTCTACTAGGAGCTTTGTGGCCTCGGTCGTTGCTGGAGGCATAGGTCAGGTGGAGAGGCATAGGATGGTTGGCTGAAGCCATTGATGGAGTGGTGGCCCGTCTATAGAGTTCGTTGCCTGAAGGCTTTGAAGAAGGTCATTGTAGGGGCATTGACCTATGCGGAGCTTTCAAATGGAGGCACTGTAGTCTACATTGATGCTCTGTGCAGCCTTGAAGAAGCTTGGTGCTAGGCTTTGGAAGCCTCTGTTGATGTAGAGGGAGGCGCTGGCTCACTGCAGGCTTCTTTGCATGCGGATTGGAGCACAATAGTTGGAGAGGTCACATTGCTTTTGGTCCCAGCAAAAGCTTTGTAGTTGGTGTATGGAGGTGGCTCAAAGATGTAGTTAATTTGAGGCACTCATGTGTGGAAGCTTGCTTTGCATGCAGATCTCTCTTGAAACTCAAAATTCTCTTTCTCTCAATAAGAAACACTCTCAATCTCTCTTAGAACTGAAGGATAGATAATAAGAAGCTCTCTCGAGCTCACAATTGAGATCTTTCAAAGGAATGGACTCTCAATGAACAAAAGTGGATGGAATTCTCACATGAACAGAAATTTCTCTCTATCACTCTACGAAAGTGAAAGGAACACTCAATCTCTCTCGATCTCTCGATCTCTCTCACAATGATCTCGATGCCTCAGTGGAAGGCAAGGAAGCTCTGATACCATGACAAAATATGAAGAGGGGAGAGGAGAAGAGTGGAGATGAGGAGAGAGGGCATAGCTAGAGAGCACACCACAAATGACTAACTGTACACTAGATTTCATTGAAAAAATAGAATATATACAAACCCATTTAGGGATAGGGTTAGGGGATCTAACCCTTTCCTTTATAGCACTCTATAAGGTTAGTGCTATGCACTTATGATCACGCGATGGTGCTATGCACACATGATCACATGATGTTGAGCGTGAACTCTCAACAAGCTCTACTAGAGAAGCATACAGAAACAAGACTAGTCACCTACCATGCCATGACAACAGAAAAATGTAGAAGAAAGGCATGGTTTGACAGAAATATTAAAGCTAAAGACATCAAGGAAGGTGACTTGGTCATGTTATACAATGCCAAAGTACACAAGGGGAAATTGAAGTATCTAGGTCAAGGACCCTACCGAGTAAGAAAGATGAATCCCATCAGAGCTGTGCTGCTAGAAACATTGGATGGAGTCCAATTCAACACAATAATAAACGGGAGCCGATTGAAGTGCAACTACTTCAACACGCAAGCAATCCCCGACAAAAACGAAGATTTGGGAAACCAAGTCTTCCTTAGTTAGGATTAGATTGTATCACGAGCACTCACTTACATATGTACATCTTCGCACATATAGGTAGCATCAATCGATTTTAACCTAGGGCTTAGATGTCATGCTTGAGTTCTAGTTGCCCTATGAATTCCTAGCAACAAAAAAAGCATATAGTTAGTCCCTACCTAGCTACTAGGTCATGTGCACTCACACGCTTACGCTTACACACATAGATGATTGCATGAATAATTGTGCCACACACTTTCATTCCACACTCTCAAAGCATGTATAAAAATAAGATCTCTCACAAACACACACAAAGGTCATGCCTACATGCCAATTAATCCCACCAATGTAGCTTCTCTGCACCCAATGCCTTCGTGAATATGTCAGCTACTTGATTCTCTATGCTGACATAAACCAGATCAATAAAACCTATTAGAACCTTCTCCCGCACATAGTGATAATGCACCTCAATGTGCTTTGTTCTAGCATGATAGATTGGGTTATTTGCTAAGTGTATACTAATGTTGTCACAATAAATGACAACTGGCCCATCTGTAGACTGATGCATATCATAAAGTAGCTTACACAACCAAGCTACCTCACATGCAGCCATTGCTGCACCCCTGTACTCAGCCTCTGTGCCTTACAAGGCAACTGTAGGCTGTTTCTTGCTGCTCCAAGTGACTGCAGCACTCCCAAAAGAGAACACATATCCACTGGTAGATCGTCTATCAGAAATACTACCAGCCCAATCAGCATCAGTGTATCCATGCAATTGTATCTGAACCCCAGTCTCATAAAATAGTCCATACTGCAATGTGGACTTCACATACCTCAGCATGCATCTAGCCACATCCAAATGTGATTTCCTTGGAGCTTGCATAAACTGACTTACCAACCTAATAGCATAGCTCAAATCTGGCCTGGTAATAGTCATATAAATCAAACTTCCTACTATGCATCTGTACATAGTAGGGTCTTCCAAAAGCTCACCTGCATCTGCACTCAGCTTCACATTCTGCTCCAAAGGAACTGAAATAGGCTTAGAGCCTGTCATCCCATATTTGGACAGCATGTCTAATCCATACTGTCTCTGCAAGAGCCATATCCCACTTGTGGATCTAATCACCTCAATGCCCAAGAAGTAATGCAACTCTCCCAAATCCTTTATCTCAGACTTCTGCTTCAATAGCATTTTCACATGAAGAATATCTTCATCACTATCACCTGTGATGATCAAATCATCAACATAAATGACAAGCAGCATAATACCTTTCTCTATTTTTCTCACATAAAGTGAGAAATCTACCGTGGAAATTTAAAAGCCAATAGCGACAAGATACTATCCTATCTTGTCAGACCATGCTCTGGGTGCTTGCTTCAAGCCATAGAAGGCTTTCTTCAACCTGCAAACAAACTCAAGATGAACAACATGCACATAACCTGGTGGCTACTCCATATAGACCTCTTCTTGCAAATCACCATGCAAGAAGGCATTGATTACATCCATCTGATGTAAAGACCATCCCATTGATGCAGCCATAGCAATGACTGCTCTTACGATTGCCATCCTTGCAATTGGACTGAATGTTTCATCATAATCAATGCCATATGTCTGTGCGTACCCCTTGACAACTAATCTTGCCTTATATCTGCTCAGAGAACCATCTGCATTATGCTTCACCTAATAAACCCACTTGCAGCTAATTGCATTCTTGTCTTTAGGCAAAGGCACCAATTCCCATGTAGCATTTGCTTCCAAGGCATCCATTTCTTCATCCATGGCTTTCTCCCATTTTTCTTTTCCCATGGCTTGCTCAAATAGAAGTGGGTTTTGGTTCATGTATCACTTTGACCAAATAGGCATAGTGAATGGCTGCAAATCCATCATATTTTAGCCTATCCACAGGATACTTAACTCTGGTAGACCTGTGCAAAATAGGCTCACTACCAGGTGCTCTCAAAACATTTCTTGTCTTCCTTACTCCAGGTGTAACAATAGAAGGAATACCCAACTCATCATCAAGGCTCTGTTCTGAGCCATTGGATTCACCATCCACATAAGAGTGACCTGCATTCACATCAATGATGGGCTGATCTACTTTCTCTTTTCCCTTTCATGATACTTACATACCGCTATCTACATTGCTTTAAGAAGATTCTCTTGATCTCAATCTGCCTGTCCATGGTGAAGTACGTGAACCACTACTAGAGGACACTATAGGTCCACTAATATTTTGTGATTGCTACTGTAACAAATTTAACACCCATTTTTGGAGGGCTCGGCTTATGAGGTTGGAAACTTCCTTGAATATGAGCATTGCAGATCATCCACAGAGCGATGGTCAGATTGAAAGAGTCAATTAGGTAATTGAGGATATGTTTCGAGCATATGCAAGTAAATGGAAAACTAGTTGGGAATAGTATTTTCCCGAATCAAAATTTTCATACAATAGTGCCAAACATTTAGCTACATGTTTAGTCCATTCATGATGATGTACGGATCTCAACCTACAGCCCTAGTTGTAGTGAGCCTCAAAAAAGAGAAGCTTCAAGCGATCAAAGACTTTCTTGAAGATATGCTTAACTTAGCTAAAGAGAGCATAAGAAGAGCTCAAGATAGAGCAAGAAGTTATGCAAACCCCCACCATAGAAGGTTGGAGTTTGAGGTAAATGAGAAAGTCTATCTCAAGGTATGTGAATCTTCAGAATCTTTAAAGATAGGTAAATGTCCAAAGTTATCTCCTAGGTATTGTGGACCATTCACAATACTTAAGAGAATTGAAACTTACATAGAGGCCATGGTAGAAATCAAAATATGCAAGAAACTCAAGAAAACCAGTCCTATGGAGGAGGACGTGGTACCTCTAGAGGCAGGGGAGTCAAAGAGGCCATGGTGGATGGCAGAGAGGTCAAAATGCAAACAGCAATGTTGAATGCTACTATTGTGGTAAAATGGGTCATATGGCTAAAGATTGCTACAAAAAGCAGAATGACATTATGAATGGAAAATTGCAGCAAGGCAATTATGCATCCTCTAGTAGACAGGGTGACGACAGAAATGAGCATTTGTTTATGGTGCAGCACATGACCAATTCTGTGACAAGTGCAGAAGAAAGCAATGATGTGTGGAATGTTGACTTAGGTGCATCAAACCACACGACAGGTCATGCAGAATGGATGCAGGACGCAAGGAAAATGGAAAGACCAAGATTTGTGGAGACTGGTGATGATACTACACATCCTATTGTGCAGATTGTTAAAATTCCTTTGTTTATGCAGGATGGGAAAAAGAAATACCTGTCTGATGTATTTCATGTCCCGAACATCATCAAGAACCTGGTTTCTATTGGTCAAATGGTTGAGCAGGGCTTGTAGGTCAGATTTAATCCTCATGGATGCTTTGTTGAGGATATAAAAAATAACGGTCACTTGATAGCAAAAGGAAAGAAGAGGGGCAGGATGTTTACGTTGGATGCGTACATGCTTGAATTGAGTGTAGCAATGTTTGCACATGGGACTGGTGTAGTTGTAGATATTGATATCTGGCATAAACGCATTGGTCATGTTAATGTACAGTGACTTAAATCAATGTAGGCCCAAAATATTATTGCAGGATTGCCTAAATTCAAGGTTGTAGAAATGCATAACTTATGTGAAGCCTATCAAGGAAACCATTTCCTAGACATGTTCAAGAGAGTAAGAAGCCATTGGATTTAATCCACTCTGATGTGTGGATCACTAAAGGTGCATCTATTGGAGGCTGTCATTATTTTGTCACTTTTATTGATGACTACAGCATAAAAGTTTGTGTGTACTTTATGAAAAAGAAAAGTCAAGTGTTTGATCATTTCAAAGCTTTTAAAGCTATGGTTGAAAAAGAAACAAGCCTGCAAATAAAATGCCTAAGGTCAAATGGAGGGGGAGAGTACCTCTCAAATGAGTTTGCAAGGTTCTTGTAGGAGCATAACATAAAGTGGCAATATTCATGCAGTCATACTCCACAGCAAAATGGACTTGCAGAAAGGAAAAACAGGCATATTGGAGAGGTATCTCGGGCCATGTAAATGAAAAAGACCTACCAGATTATTATTGGGCTGAAGCTGTTGCTACAGCAGTTTACATAATGAACAGGACTCCCACTGCAGCAATACATGGCATGACGCCAGAGGAGATGTATACTGGTAGGAAACCAGATATTTCTCATTTGAAAATTTTTGGTTGCATTGCCTATGTTCATGTGCTAGATGAGTTGAGGTCCAAGTTGGATCCAAAAGCTAAGAAGTGCATCTTTATTGGTTATTCTCTGTAGCAAAAAGGGTATAGATGCTATAACCCTTCTACTTGTAAGTTTACAGTGAGCAGAGATGTTGTTTTTGATGAGATGAGCAGCTAGTATAAACTAGTAAATGTGATTCATGATGTAGATGCAAAAAATGGTAATGCTGCACAAAATTCACAACAGTAATCACAAAATATTAGTGGACCTGGAGTGTCCTCTAGAAGTGGTTCACATACTTCACTATGGACAGGCAGATTGAGATCAGGAGAATCTCCTCAAAGCAATGCAGATAGTGGTATGCAGGTATCACAAAAAGGAAAAGAGAAGGTAGATCAGCCCATGTTTGATGTGAATATAGGTCATTCTTATGTGGATGGTGAATCCAGTGGATCAGAACAGAGCATTAATGATGAGTTGGGTATTGCTTTTGTTGTTACACCTAGAGTAAGGAAGACCAGGGATGTTTTGAGAGCACCTGGAAGTGAGCCTATTTTGCACAGGTCTACCAGAGCTAGGTATCCTATGGATAGGTTGAAATATGATGGATTTATAGCCATTCACTATGCCTATATGGTCAAAGTGATACAGGAACCAGAACCCACTTCTTTTGAGCAAGCCATGGGAAAAGAAAAATGGGAGAAAGCCATGGATGAAGAAATGGATGCCTTGGAAGAAAATGCTACATGGGAATTGGTGCCTTTGCCTAAAGTGCCTGTAAGTGGGTTTATAAGGTGAAGCCCAATGCAGATGGTTCTGTGAATAGATACAAGGCAAGATTAGTTGTCAAGGGGTATGCATAGACATATGGCATTGATTATGAAGAAACATTCAGTCTGGTTGCAAGGATGGCAATCTTAAGAGCAGTCATTGTTGTGGCTGCATCAAAGGGATGGTCTTTACATCAGATGGATGTAAAGAATGCCTTCTTGCATGGTGATTTGCAAGAAGAGGTCTTTATGGAGCAGCCACCAAGTTACGTTCATGCTGTTCATCTTGAGTTTGTTTGCAGGTTAAAGAAAGCCTTATATGGCTTGAAGCAAGCACCTAGAGCATGGTCTAACAAGATAGGACAGTATCTTGTCACTATTGGCTTTCAGATTTCCAAGGCAGATTTCTCACTTTATGTAAGAAAATTAGAGAAAGGTATTATGCTGCTTGTCATTTATGTTGATGATTTGATCATCATAGGTGATAGTGATGAAGATATCCTTCATGTGAAAATGCTATTGAAATAGAAGTTTGAGATGAAGGATTTGGGAGAGCTGCATTATTTCTTGGGCATTGAGGTGATTAGATCACCAAGTGGGATACGGCTCTTATAGAGGCAATATGGATTGGATATGCTGTCCAAATATGAGACAACAGGCTGTAAGCCTATTTCAGTTCCTTTGGAGTAGAATGTGAAGCTGAGCACATATGCAAGTGAGCTTCTGGAAGACCCTACTATGTACAGACGCATAGTAGGAAGTTTGATTTATATGACTATTACCAGGCCAGATTGATGCTATTGGATTGGTAAGTCAATTTATGCAGGCTCCAAGGAAATCACATTTGGATGCGGCTAGATGCATACTCAGGTATGTGAAGTCCACATTGCAGTATGGACTATTTTATGAGACTAGGGTTTAGATACAGTTGCATGGATACACTAATGCTGATTGGGCTGGTAGTATTTCTGATAGACAATCTACCAGTGGATATGTGTTCTCTTTTGGGAGTGTTGCAGTCACTTGGAGCAGCAAGAAATAGCCTACAGTTGCCTTGTCGAGCACAAAGGCTGAGTAGAGGGTGCAGCAATGGCTGCATGTGAGGTAGCTTGGTTGCATAAGTTACTTTATGATATGCATCAGTCTACAAATGGGCCAGTTGTCATTTATTGTGACAACATGAGCAGTATACACTTGGCAAATAACCCAATCTATCATGCTAGAATAAAGCACATTGAGGTGCATTATCACTATGTGTGGGAGAAGGTTTTACTAGGTCTTATTGATCTAGTTTATCTCAGCACAGAGGATCAGGTAGCTGACATATTCATGAAGGCATTGGGCATAGAGAAGCTGCGCAAGTTCAGAGACCTACTTGGTGTGCAGGAATTGGGATTGAGCTCGAGGGGGAGTGTTGAGATATCGAGCTCCACTCGTGATATGCCAGGGTGACCGTTGTGCATTTATGTCACCGACTTATTAGCTGCAGATGCAGTTGGTACACCGCCCATGAATAATAACTGGATGACAGCTATCCTTATGTACTCTAGTTTGTGGCTCAGTTAGTATGCCACCTTAGTTAGCTGAGTTTGGTTTGAGACCCACATATAGGGTTCTCCTATTTCTTTATCTAGAGTTCTTTTGGCTTTCACAACTAAGAAGAGGAAAACTGTTTTCAGCCTCCACCTTTGTGTGTATTCCCCCATTGTGTATGTGAGAAAGCCGCAAGTGAGACTCCTTCCTTCTCTCCCACTATCTTCACAAAGGAGGGAGGAGAAGAGGGAGAGGATGGGTTGCAAGGTTGGAGGAGAGTAGAGGAGGAGTTGCAAGGTTAGGACATGCTTTTGGACATGGAGTGCAAGGAAGCATGGACACTTGAGACAATTGCTTGGAATACCAATGTAGAACTCAACACAATGCCCGAAAGAGTATGGGCTTCATTCCATTATGGGGTATTTATACAAGTTGGAGAGCTTCTCTCTCTGCATGTAGGAATTGTATGACATTCTCTCTCTACATGTAGAACTTGCACATAGAAGTTGCATGTAGGAGTTGCAAGTTGCATGTAGGAGTTTCAAGTTGCATGTAGGAGTTGCATGTTGCATTTAGAACTCAATGTTGCATGTTGCATGTAGGACTTGCTTGTAAAACTCGCATGTAGAACTCGCATGTAGAACTCACATGTAGGAGTTTCATGTAGGACTCGCATGTAGAACTCGTATGTAAGAGTCACATGTAGAAGTCGCATGTAGGAGTCACATGTAGGAGTTGAATGTAGAACTCGCATGTAGAACTCACATGTGGGAGTCGCATGTAGGAGTTGCATGTAGAACTTGCATGTAGAACTTGCATGTAGAGCTTGCATGTAAAACTCGCATGTAGAACTTGCATGTAGGAGTTGCATGTAGGACTCACATGTAGAAGTCATATGTAGGAGTCGCATGTAGAACTCGCATGTAGGAGTCGCATGTAGAACTCGCATGTAGGAGTTGCAGGTAGGTGTTGCATGTAGAACATGCAAGTTGGATTTCTAAGAGGGATTATTTCTAGCCTTATGCAAGTACAAGCGGAGCTTTGCCGCTACTCTACAAACACATTCTGTTTTACCTAAGTCCATGTTGGCACAGAGACAACATACTCCTGAATCCATTTTATTACCCGTCCTTGGGTTATGGCTTATTGTGAGCATGTACCTGGATTGCCATGCCTTTCATCCAGTGGCTGTGGAACTTGTGTCATGCCAGTCGATCCTACTATATAGCCTTAGCACCATACAATTTTTGCTTAGTTTCCAGGTAGCCTATATCCACCATTTGTTCAAACAGAGATATGTGGCGTGCTTCTAAGAAGATTACTCTTTCATAGAGTTGGCTTGTAATCTGAGCATCGACCTGTTCATTGGGATTGAAACTGAGTGGAGGCAAATGGGTATCGAGGTAACATGGGACCTCTAGAATGAATTCCAATGTTTTACAGAATATAGCACTTAGGCAAAGGAAGCAATCAATGTTGATGCACATTATTTGCTCATGCTGCTGAAGTCCTCGGATCATTGTGCCTTGGATATTCCATTCTACACCAGAGTATGGTTCGATCATTGGCCAATTAATGGTTCGATCTTCATCCAAAGTGTGTATGTTGGCTTCCCATTTTTTACATCGTGGAACAACATAGAACTTGGGATGGCTTCTGAGACATGGAGGTGCACGTAGGTACTCCTTCAAGAAGATTACATCAAAGAGCTTGGGACGGCGCCAATCAGGTTGTGGATCCAACTTGCTTATCCAACCTTCACTAATTTGACGATGACGAAGGTTGGTAGGAAAGTTGTCCAGGGTCCATACACCTCGAGTTTTCATATCAGGATATTTGATCCAAAATTCCTTGATGGGATTACTGGAAAGTGGTATCTCATCAAAATCATACCCATCATTGGAACTTAGCATGGGGGTATGAATTGGATTATCTGGATCTTGATATTCAAAATCAAATACTGTGTCATTTTCTCCTGATGGAAGCACAAGTAGTGTCAGAGGTGATGACAAGGTAGGGATAGAACCTGGGGACATGGGGGAGAAATATCGAAGAGTGTTAGTTGTGGAAGGGGGAGCAGAGGGGAGGGGGGGAAGAACTAGGCAAATGGTTTGAGCAGCTTGGTAATCCTCAAGGGTAGGATTAGAAAGGGAGGGGAAGAAGCTAGGTGTGAGGGGCTCGTAAGTTTGTGACTATTGGGTTAGTTGAAAATGGTGAGAGGCATGAGCAAAGAGACGATGGAGGGAATAGATGTTAGGATGGAGCTCGGGGAAGGTTAAAAGGGCGGTAGCAGCAAGGGTAAGTGAGATTATGAGGTTGGCAGAGAGAGTGGTTAGATATGTGAAGTTGGATGTGAGATAGGCCCTATCATCTTCCGACACTACTTTTTGCTGGTGCAATGGGATCATTAGCTACATGGGTGGGATGTCAGTGATGTCATGCCTTGTAAATAATAGTGATGGCCTTTATAGCAATGGCAACAAACCAGCAATAACCCCGAGGAGAGGACTACCCATGAGGCATACATATGCAATGAAAGCATCCATCCTGAGTGCTATAAACCCGGCATGTGTAGACAGATAGAAGATATTTTTCTCATCTTCAGACAAGTCTTCGCAAATTATGTGCAAAGTTTTGGTCCCTATGGAACGTTCCCATTTGATTGTTGGATGAGTAGATAAGATCTTGATTTGGAGTTTCTTCCATTGGATAAGCAAGCATGCATTGAGGTGATCTTCCAGCTGTAGAGCAGCCACCACAAGCTCTTGGTACACCAACCTTGTGCATTGTAGTGGGGCTTCATTGGTGTTGTCTTCCAATGCCTCATTGTTGTGCACTAGCAATTGGAGTTCAAGCTTGGAGATGATTATCTTTTGGGAGTGCATCTCATTCATTTTTTCTTTGTATTTCTGGTAGATGATTGTATATGCCTCCTTAAGCTTTCTCATTTGCAAGGTGACCTTTGCCTATTGAGGAATGTCTTCAGTGGTATTGGACAATTGGTCCTGCTTGGTGTGCAAGAATTAGGATTGAGCTCGAGGGGGAGTGTTGAGATATCGAGCTCCACTCGTAATATGCCAAGGTGACCGTTGTGCATTTATGTCACTGGCTTGTTAGCTGTAGATGCGGTTGGTACACTACTTGTGAATAAAAGCTGGATGACAGCTATCTTTATGTACTCTAGTTAGTGGCTCAGTTAGTATGCCACCTAGGTTAGCTGAGTTATGTTTGAGACCCACATATAGGGTTCATCTATTCCTTTTGTACCTAGAGAGAGTTCTTTTTGGTTTACACAACTAAGAGGAGGAAAACAGTTTTCAGCCTCCACCTTTGTGTGAATTCCCCCATTGTGTATGTGAGTGAGACTCCTTACTTCTCTCCCACTCTCTTCACAGAACTTGCATATAGAAGTTGCATGTAGGAGTTGCAAGCTGCATGTAGGATTTGCATGTTGCATGTAGGAGTTGCATGTAGGACTTGTATGTAGAAATTGCATGTAGAACTCGCATGTAGGAATTGCATATAGGACTCGCATGTAGAACTCGTATGTAGGAGTCACATGTAGAACTTGCATGTAGGAGTCGCATGTAGAACTCGCATGTAGGAGTTGCATGTAGAACTTGCATGTAGAACTCGCATGTAGAACTCGCATGTAGGAGTTGCATGTAGGAGTTTCATGTAGGACTCGCATGTAGAACTCGTATATAGGAGTCACATGTAGAACTCGCATGTAGGAGTCGCATGTAGAACTCGCATGTAGGAGTTGCATGTACAACTTGCATGTAGAACATGCAAGTTGGATTTCTAAGAGGGATTATTTCTAGCCTTATGCAAGTACAAGCGAAGCTTTGCTGCTACTCTACACACACATTCTGTTCTACCTAAGTCCATGTTGGCACAGAGATAACAAGTGTATATATTCATATATGCTTGGCTATGCCATAGTTGTGTACGATCATATCCACATATATTGAAAACCCGTGTCTACAACTTTTATGATTGGTGGTGTGTTAATCCTAATAGATATAGTTGCCTTTTAGAATGACCATTGGTGGATTTTAGAGCACTGATCATCAATGCTATTTTTAATCTAGCACACTAGAACCTATTATTACATACTCCAAAAATAGTCTATGGTTGGATTTAGCCATTATGCTACATACCATAATGCTTTAATTATTGCCATTGTTAATGCAATACTACAAGTGTATTGATATGTTTATTGTCTCTCATAATCTCTCTGTACTGCTAAATAAATATTTCTCACTTAGTTGGTCTTTCATAGACCAAAATGAAATTTTCAATGTTCAATAAATCATATTTAGCTCTACTATTCTTTCATTATTTCATATACAAAGTGAGCTGTTGTTTCATAAATCATGCTTGAAAAGGACCAAATAATACTTCACTAAAAAGTAAAAATCATAAAATACTATTTTTTTATTATTTTATATACCAAAGTGAGCTATTGTTTTATATATCATGCTTAAAAAGGATTAAATGATACTTCACTAGAAAGTTAAAAAACCATAAAATAATAGTGTGTAAGACTTCTACATATGAAAGTTTGGCCATTTTCTCACTCTTTGCTCACATCACATATTAAATCTTAAAGTAGAAAATTTTTTTAAGAGATATAATAAACATTGAAAAAAGTGGATCCATCTTCTCCTACATTAGGCTACGTGAGAGTCCATTTATTGTGTCCTCAAACATGCTGGAATGGATGTGTCTTATATATAGCCATAATCAAAACATAAAATCAAAATTAAAAATATATGTAGCCATAATTAAAACACGAAATCATTTGAAGTTGACCAAGAATGCAAGTGGTCTAGCATCCTTAATGGCCTGCTCGAGCTGTAAAGTATGTTCCCCCCATAGGATAGTATAATCCATTTTGTCTTGTAAATTCTCGGTGCTAAAGTTTGCTCGATTTTGCAAGGGTTTAACATCTATCTCCTCTTGCTATAAACATAGTAATGAATATAAGTAAATACATGGCCCAACTTTATGTCTATGAGCACAAATAAATATTGTGTGCATACATCAAATACAAAAACTTATTGCATGCATGCACATGTGAAAATGCAAGGACTATTACAAATGCACACAAATTTGATATAAACATATAGTGACATGAGGATATGTGCTTTGACATCCATATAAGAGAAAGTGCCACATAGCCCCACATGCAAGAGTGTGTACCACATAGTCTTGTCACGACTAGTGTGGATTTCACTATTCTAGAGAAGACTAAGGAGCATAGAAAAAAACCTTAGTCCTAACATGAAGTTGTATATATTCATAATATTTTTCATTGTAATTTAGTGTATAGTCAATATGTCTTTGCAATCCTCTCCTCTCAGTGTCTCCTAGCCTCTCTATCATGGTATCATGGCCCTTGGTTTGTACCTACCTCACCATGGTGTTTCCCATCTTGTAGCTTGAGAGAAAAGAGCTACAAACTTTGGTTCTTATAATATCCTAATTTGATCCTTGTAGCTCAAGATAAGTTTGTTTGAGGCCTTCAAGTTCTCAATTCTAGAAATTCTTTCTACTATGGTCTATTCATCTATAATTTGAAGGCAAGAGATTATTGCTTTTTTAATGTGTTTTGAAAAGGACCTCACATGGAATTCCCTTCCCCTTGGTAGACTATTGTGAAGCACACTTAGACGAATCTTTTGATGGCATTTGCAAAGGCCTTCATACCTACCACTCTAGTAAAGGCATTAGAATACAACGTGCAACTAAAGCAATATCAGAGCTTGCATTTAAGGAAGAGGAGACTGAGTCTACTGTGAAAGCACTACACACTACAGAAGAAGTAGAGACTTAGTGTACACCTATAGCACCACAGCCTCCATTGGAAGCATCAGAAGAGTTGCCACAGCCTCTGGTTGCATTTAAGGAAGAGGATACTGAGTCTACTCCGAAAGCACTACATACTACAGAAGAAGTAGAGACTGAGTGCAGATCTAGAGCACCACAGCCTCCATTGGAAGCATCAAAAGAGTTGCCACAGTCTCCACTAGAAGCATCATAAGAGTTGTGATGCATGTATGATGTTGTTTTTGTATATATGCATGAGAAGCATATTCTCATGATGTTGTTTATTCCATGAATATTATGATTGACATTTATTTGTTGCAATGTATGAATCATGATGTTGTTTTTGTTGATTATACACCAATTTGTAACTTATTACTTAAGTGGCATTTAGTCATGATATTTATATATTTATAAAATGCACACAATTTTATGATATGAATGTGTGATGATGTGATTATTTGTTCTATCCTAGTTCTTCCACAAACACTCTCTTCTTTCATCCATCCTAGTGCTTCTCATTAACTTGTATTCTTCCATCCTAGTCCTTCCACAAACACTCTCTTCTTTCTTCCATCCTAGTCCATCTCTCTTTCTTCATCGTCTCCCCACCCATGGATGTCCTTGGCATCGTCGAAGACATGGAGTCCAAAATTAAGAGTCTTAAAGAATGGATTGATGACCAAGGAGCACAGAGAGAGGTCATAATTTGACAAGGCTCTCCATTGACACAGATGGAGAGAGAGGAATTTGATGCACAGAGGCACGCAAAGAGGGAGGAG
Source organism: Dipteris shenzhenensis (assembly GCF_047967505.1). NCBI lineage: Eukaryota > Viridiplantae > Streptophyta > Polypodiopsida > Gleicheniales > Dipteridaceae > Dipteris > Dipteris shenzhenensis. The sequence goes on from NC_141611.1 coordinate 35,904,252, forward strand.
ACTCTCAAGATAGCAAAGAGTGAAAGACTTTTAAGACGTATTATAAAAGCATGACAAGATCTCTTAGACTTATTAACCTTTGTTATCGCAGCTCTCGTCATGGGCGATTTGATGTGGATGTTGAGAGAACAATAAGAGCCTCACAAAGAAATTATAAAGAAACAGTCTGTGACTGCTGAAATTTCTTCCTTGCATGTAATTATATTGAGGATACAGATGTGGAGGCAGTGGAAGATTGGGTTATTGAGAAGATAAGAGAGACCAATGATGAGATCTTCTAGAGTTTGGGTTATTGAGAAGATAAGAGAGACCAAGATGAGATCTTCTAGGCTAAGCTAATGTAAGGTGTTTTTTGACACCATATGGCTTTGAGTTATATGATCTACTTCTTGTACAAATGTGTCATGCCTTTTTTTAAATGTACTCTAGTTTTAATAACATGTCACGCCATTTTTTCTAATTTAATTTTGTAAAATCTTAATTTTTGTCTCTTTTAACAATGTGATGTCCTCTTTTTTAATGTACTCTAGTTTTAATAACATGTCACATCATTTTTTCTAATTTGATTTTTTAAAATCTTCCTTTTTGACTCGAAGTTTTGTTTTATAAGGGCCTCTTTTTTTTTATGTTTTATCCAAAATTATCTCACAAAACGGATTTGGATAGTGCACTAGTCCAAAATTAATGAAATAAGTGTTCTTCGTTTTTGTCGGGGGTGGCTTGCATGTTGAAGTAGTAGTGCTTTAGTCAGCTCCCATTTATTGTTGTGTTGAATGGGACTCCATCCAATGTTTCCACAACATAGCTCCGATGGAATTCATCTTTCTAGGGTCCTTGACCTAGATACTTCAATTTCCCTTTGTGTACTTTGGCATTGTATGATACGACCAATTCACCTTCCTTGATGTCTTTAGCTTTAAGATTTCTATTAAACCATGTCTTTCTTCTGCATTTTTCTCTTGTCATGGCATGGTGGGTGACTAGTCTTGTTTCTGTATGCTTCTCCAATTGATAGAGTCTTTCTTTTAAGGATTCATGGCCTCCCATGTGTTCATGAACTGCTATGCATAGGCTTGGTATTACAAATTCTAGTGGGACCACAGCTTCAAGGCCATACACCAATTGAAAAGGTGTCTTCCCTATACTGACCTTGAGTGCGGTTCTGTATGCCCATAAGGCTGCATTTAGTTTCTCAGCCCAATCAGAATGCTGTGGTTCTACTACCTTGGTGAGGATAATGCATATTATTTTGTTGGTGGATTCGGCCTGTCCATTCCCTTGGGGTTAGTAGGATGTGCTTTTTCTATGGATTACCATTGGTTGATTCCAAGGACTCGAGAGGAGTGCGAGAAGACTTGCGTGCTATGAATAGGATGTCTCGTTTGTGGCCCCAAGTGCATGCTTTGGGAAAAGTTGCCCTCCCGAAAGCAATGTGGATCCTCTCTACGAGGGAGGAGACAGCGGTCAAGGTAGACATTGCCTCTTTTCAAACACCGACAGGGTACATGCGTTGCTTGAAAGGAGCATTTTCAAAGGACAATAAGCTTAGTGGGCTCAAGTCCCTTGGGCTCAAGTCCCATGATTGGCACAAGGTCTTATAGGTATTCTAAGTAGAATTAGTGTACCGATAATCCTGATGCGTTAGCGTAATTATTATTATGTTATATTGTTGACATGACTTCATTGTTGCTTTGATAGTTCATCCTCCCAATTACAATAAAAGGGTGCTTACAAGAAGATGTTAGAAATGCTATATTCAAGATCTATGGTATTGTGAGGTATGCTTACTATCAAATCGCATTGAATGTATTTTCTTCAATTTGAGTTGATTAATCTGTAGACTGATTATGAAAATATCTTACATGGACATGTGAAATAGGTGGATATCTCAAAAATAGATCTCTATATCGAGCATCGAGAAGGCTAGGGTGGAATCCATCGAAGCCGTGTGCTTGCTTGAGAAGCACTTTCCCTCGAGCATTATGACAACTCAAGTCCACTTGCTTGTGCACATAGTTGATGAGTTGGCTATAGCAGGTACCGTTCATAGTCGATGGATGTTTTTTCTCGAGCGGTTTATGAAAACTTTAAAGGGATTTTTAAGACAAAGAGAAAGACCGAACTTGATTGGCTACAACTGGCTCTACGTAAAGCCGAACATGATGGAGTGACAATAAATGAGCACGAGCAAGAGGTATCATCTGGATGTATGGTGCATGTAAGTTTCTTACCTCTTGACGTAGTTAAGTAATTATTTGTGGCAATATATGCTATAAAATAGATGCATCTTCATTGTTTTAATGATGCTCTTTTACAGTACAAAAAGTATAGTGCATTATGGTCATATGGACGACATTTTCACGTGGAACGCATCCATTCAAAGAGAGTCACGTATGATTGTGGAGTCATGGCTAACTTCACACAAGATAGCCGAGCAAGTGCTTCGGATACCAATCTTCTCTCCTCACAGTTGGATTATTATGGAACCATACACGACATCTATGAAATTGATTTCAGACGATTTAGTATTTTCATTCTTGATGTAAAATGGTTTAGAACTATTTACAACGGTCCCCATGCAACAGTGAGAAAAGATAGTAGCGGTCTCTTTGCAATAGACTCCACCAAACATTGGACCGATGAAAGTGATACTTTTGTTCTTCCTGAGCACTGTGAGCAAGTGCATACTAATGATTTAATTTATCGAAGCTTTCGTTTTTAAAGTCCATTGATACATGTATTTGAGCATAATTTCATCTATATAATTGACCATTGGATCAAGTTTGATCCAACCATCTACAAAACTCCACGATATATGCTAAGTGTTTTACTTAAATAATTTAGCATAATTTGAGAAAATTTGGGGGCTTAGTGGTGGCAAGGTGACAGGTCTCTCCACCAATGACTCTAAATATTAGATATTAGAGCCTCCTCATTAGTGGATTGCTTTTTTTTTTTATTAGAGCATGAATTTGCTACTTAAGTAAAGGGTCATTTTTAACCTCAAATCTCAACTAATCTAGAGAGCATCATCTCTTGGACGTGCACGTTAAAGCTTGTGAAGACTTAAGACTAGTATTCACCTAAATGGCTTGATGTTGCTACCTTGAATGCTCCCACTAAATGTGAGACCCATAGATCGTGTTTTTCGCTCTGAATGCATGCATTTGCAACTACTTTCTGCTATTACTATGCAAGGAGTCTTCTTTCTTCTCATTGTTTCTCTCTCCACAAACATTGCAAAAGTGTATTCCATTGCCATTTTGATACCGTGCCATTTCTTTTCTTGCCCCACAATTTGTTCCTTGTACCTTGACCATGTCTTTCATCTTTCCTGCAGCCCTTGTCCAGTTCTCTTGCAAGCCAAGACAAGCTACATCTTGTCATTGATGTCATGGAGATGATCAGTGAACTGTCACTAGAATAGAAACTAGCTAGCTTGTGAGACAAGAAAAGAATAGAATATGACTTACCCAAGTAAAGAAGACAATGCCAAACCAAAAGAAGAAGATCATGTCGAGCTGACCCTACACAAGATCGATTGCATGGCGACAAAAAGAGGATGTACTTTCCAGGACGGCAAGAGGAGGATGTACTTTAATATTTAAAGATTTACAGATAGGGGATGAAAAGATTTGAAAGTTCCAAAGGATAGCAAAAGTTTCAACCATTGTGATTTTCCCCCTCTGATGATAAATATCAGCAAACCTGGATATATCGGTTGCCCTCAAGCAAATACATTGCGGCCCAAATTGCTTCAAAATACAAATAGGCCAAAGGGCACGGTGTCAAGTTTGATGTTATGTTGTAGATAGTGTTGTATTTATTTTAAAGATCTTTACACATGCTATTATGGATAAATTTGACCAAAGTAAAAGGCATAAATATGTGTGTGTGCTTGTATGTGTGGCAATAGTATAATAAAATATGGTGTGCATTTAAGGCCCAGGGTTGAGGTTGGCAGGGCATGACCATGTGCCACCCTTCCATGTAAGAGGATCCATAAGGTGTGTTGTACATAATCCATTGTAGTAATAATATAAAATGATAAGGTGGCATGGGTCCTCCATGCACCACCCCTCCACCTAGGCGGTCCCATGCTTGCATTTAGTGAGATATGGCCCAAGGACCATGGGAGAAGTAATATAAAATAGGTGGAGATGGATATTATATTGGATTATCCCTCCATGTAGGATAGGCCCATGTGGGGGGGGGGGTGTAGAAAGTCCAAGAATGCAAGTTAAATAATGGGAAAGTAGGATGAGGTGCAAGATTCCTTGTGCCAACCCTCCACTTGTCCTCCTAGATGTTTTAACGTATTATAAAATTGGGAAGAGGCCAAGGGAGTATCTTAGACTTGGGATATGGGGGTTGATGTATGTGGGAAAATGAGGCAAAAGGTTGTGGCACACAATTGAGAGTGAGTAATCACCTAGCCCACATGGGACACTCTTCCACACACACCATGCATGTGGGAGGATGCATTTATTGGGAGAGACCCCCTCTCTTGGCTATAAAAGGAAGGGGCTATTCCTTGATGGAACACGCTCATTCTTGTAAAGCCACCTAGCTAGTATTTTGATTTCCCCCCCCCATCTTTCCAATAAAGCATGACTCTCTTCCCTTGATGTCTCCATCTCTACATTCCACCTCCCATCATGTACATGCTCCTCTTCCCCCTCTCCCTTCCCCCTTGTGGCATAGTCCCTCTCTTCATTCCCACCCCTCAATCCTTTTTCTCCACCTATGTTAATGCTTCTTCCCTCATGTTTCCTTTTTCTCTATGGCCCTCGAGCATCGCCATGCCTTGCGTCTAGCATCATGCCTCGAATTCTTTTCTAGTTAATAGAATTGATGTGGCTACTCAGATCGAAATCTCCATGGCTAGTGGTGTAAAATTCGTTACTCATACGGCTAGGTATAGTTCTGCAGCATCTTCGTGTGTGGTTCTTTGCTTCTGTGCCTCCACTCTGTGTATCTTCTGCTCACAGTTCTTCATCTCTACGGCTACATAACTTCTCAGTTTCTGTGCCTTTAGCTTGCAGTTACTGCACATCTTTTGGGTTCCTGCACGTCTTTTGTGTGGCGCCACACATCTTTTGGTCGACTGGGCCTGCAAAATCGCTCCTATGCATCTACAACACTCGAACGCCCCCTGGTCGCAGCTAGCACATCTGCGCATCGCGGGTAGATTGTGAATTGCTATTGGTGCACCTGCGCATCGCGGACAGACTTTTTGAGCTCCTACAAAAGATCTTGCGCCCCTATCCTCTTCCTCTTCTTCTTCTCCTCCTCCTCCTCTTTCTCTTCTCTTCTCCTCTCCTCTCCTCTCTTTTTATTAAGGAGTGGGAATTAAACCCAAGACCTCCCCATTCACAAAAGGAAGACTTACCAATGGGCCAGCAAATAGGAAGTGATGAAAGTGTAATGATATTGCTTATATGGTGAAATTTCATAAACTGTAACTCTCTAGCTGTAGGGATTTTCCTCTTGTTGTAAAAAGCAAAAGTACTTCATTTCATGTGCTCTATTCATATCTGATACTAGATCATAGATTCTGAACTTTTTCAAGTTCACTCCTTGGACACACGCCACACGAGGAGGGTGGATATTTATGTCACTTCTCGATGAGTTCAAGGATTTGGTGCTTGGTCCTCCGCTCATTACGGCTACCAATTGGCAAGATCTCTTTCTTGATCTTCATGTCGATCTTCAACAACTGATTGTATAATGCATTGTTCAAGGAGACGACGAGTGGAATGATACACCATGGATGATTCAAGGTGAAGAATTAGTGATACACTGGGAGGACTTTGATTTCAATTCTACTCATTGTGCGGTGATCAAGCTACTTGCTGCATCGGAGGTAATTAAAAGGGTGACATTCTTCGAAGGGTGGGATGCTCCCCAAGCTTGGGGGGAGATTTGGTGCATCTGCTTATTAATTCCTGTGGATAAGCTTGTCTTGAATGATTTCTTCTCGATCTCATTACAAAGGTTTCTAGGGCTCGGCTATGGTTGGTAATGTTTCGACCAAGGAATCCCTTTGTACCTAATCAACCTTTTGTGCCTCATTTTGAGCTTCAAGTTGTAATTCTTTTTGGTCTAAAGAAAAACTATCAACAAAGGATTGCAAGTTTATTTGGTATTGAACGTCTTGCTCAAGTATTGAATTCTCCCCACCCTCTCCTTCTACCTATCTTGGACTATCGAGAAACTTGGGATGTTCGGATTTCAGTCTTGGTGTGATGACATCTTGGCTCCTCCAATTTGACGGCACATACAAACCTTCGACCAAGGCTACTGGTGTGGGTGTGAAGCTCACTTCACCAGGGGGTGAGGTGTATTGTTATAGGAAGTCTGCACCAGCAAGTACTTGTAACCAAGATGAGTACTCGGCACTCATTTTTGGGCTATAAAAGGCACAAGAACATCGCATCAAGTAACTTGAGGTGCAAGGAGATTCTCAACTCATGTGTGAACAAGTTAGTGGAAGGTGCAAGGTGCGGAGCAAAGGCTTGGTTCCGTGACATCAACAAGCATTGGAACTTTACCAACAATTTGAAGAGGTAAAAATTCAGCATATTCCTCGAGCTCAAAATCTAGTTGCTAATCACGTGAAGCTTGTACTTCAATCACACATGAAACGAGCGAAAGCACCGCCCCAACAAAGCCACAAGCCACAAATGAGGGTGATCATTTGTAAGGAATGCAAAGGTTGTGGTCATCATGAAACTAAGTGTTGGGCATATTTGATACGAGTTTACTGACTTCGGAAGATCATCAAAAAGGTCCTCAAGGACATTGCTCAAAAGAAGGATGCCAGACCGCACACCCCTTGAAGAAATAGCATGGCGATTACAAGAACTGAAAGAAGCTGAAGGTGATGTGCAAGCTCTCCAACTGTTAACATTTGTCATGGCATTCTTGTTTGCCTTGATGAACAACCTCATGCAACGCCATGTCTCTAACCCTCGCTTGTAAAGATGGATGCGATATCATGAGGGTTGGTCCTTTTAAGATTGTCTATGAGCCATTCTATGCTGAAGATTCTTCTGGTGTAGTATTTCACAATATACCAGTCACACCCTACCCTGCCTATGTGTGCTTTGTGGATGTATCTTCACCTGATTTTCAGTTCAACATACCTCTTTCCATTGTTTGCCAATAGATAAGTCTCATTTCGACTCTCTTTTCCATTTTTCAAGCATAGCTGACATTCCCATGTTCTGTGGACAGGTTGAAGAAAATCCAAATGAGTATCTTGTGGCCTTCAAGCGCCGGTGTTTCTCTCAACTTTCTTACTGAAGATAGATGGCTGTTGGTTCTTCCCACATTTATAGAGGTTTTGGCTCAAGTGCGGTATGAGAAGTAGGCCGACAACATTCGCCAAAGCTGGCCAAGGTTAACAGTAGCGATGATTGAGTATTTCGGTAAAGAAGAGGAGTCGGAGAATGTGTACCTGTAGGTGGCAAACTTGAAGCAGTCAGAATGTGAGATGACGCATTGATATGTGGATCGAGCGGCCATGCTCCTTGACCATTTAATTGCCACACAAGAGAACAATGCCAGATTTTCATCTGGAATGACTCAGCATGTGCTGGGCTACCTTGTAGTAGGAGCAAGTGACAAATTCTGCCTCAAGCTTAAATGGGAGAATCCAGAAACTATGGTGCTAGCACATGAGATTGCTCAAAAGTTTGATAAAGTTCAGTCTGACCCCGCTTCAAAGAAGACGATTGTCCCTCCACAACCCCCTCAATTCTTGCAACAACAACCTAGGGGGTCTAACTCAGGGGCATACCCCAACCCTCATCAGGGATGTATCCACTACCTCCACCTCAAATGTATGGTCCTCCCTTAGATGCTTACCCTCAACAAGGAGTATATCCTCAACCTCTGCCTAGAAGATTTTCCCAGCCTCACCCATGAACCCCCCTCCTTCCTACTCCCCCGGCCCCTCTTGCTAAAGAACCCGGAGTCAATGACCTACCAAGGCCCTGAATGATCTTTGGCTTGAGATGGTGGGCATCAAAAATCAAGCCAATCGACCTCCAAGAGAACATGCCAATGTTGTGTGCTATGAGTGCCACTAGAAGGGTCATTATCGCACGGAATGTCCCAATATTCCAAGGGTGAATCTTCTAAGTGAATCAGGCTGAATCAGGCACTGAGGATTCTGACATGGAGATCGTTGATCTTGGGAAAAGAAGTCGTACCACCTCAGACCACCATGGCCCAAGCCGCCCCAGGAAGAAGGTGTCCTTAGAGCCCTCAGATGCTGAGATGGCAGACCCACCAACAGAGAAGACTAAAAGATCTCGCAGGAGTAAGTGGTCACCCTTGGATTTTCCCATCGGCTCGGGGCAAGAGGACTATTCGGTCGTTTAGGACCTTGCTCATTGGTCTTTGAGCATCACGCTTCCTCAACTAATAGCATTAGACCCTAAGGTGAGACGTGAGCTCCAGCAAGGGCTCTCAACAAGAGGAGTAAGAAAAAGGGAAAGGTACGAGAGGTCTCTTCTATCTCTGAAGAAATTGATCGGCACCCACATACAATAGATGTCATCATAGATAATTGCCGTGTCAAAAGTGTGTGTGTTGATGGGGGAGCTGCATGTAATATCATGGTGCCCCGAATCATGAAGAAATTGAATTTGAAATGTACAAGGCATTCCTCCACTCAAATCAAGGTAGTAGATGGTCAACGACTCGCCACCCTGGGAGTCATCGAGGATTTGCCCATCATTGTCAATGGGTTGACCACCACCGTCAATTTCTATGTAGTGGACATCGAAGATACAAGCAGGAGTTACCCAGCCATACTCAGGAGACCATGGTTGAGAAAGAGTGATGCAGTTAGCTATTGGAAGACAGGACACATGTCTTTTGGTGCTTCTAAGGAGAAGATCCCGGTGCAACCAGGTGCCACTGAACTAGAAGAAGAAGAAGAGCAAGATAGTGATACTCTCTCATCCTCGGTGTCTGAATCAATGGAAGAATCAGACAGGGGGGAGGATTTCTCAGAGAAGGAAGTTTACATGATGGGGGTGTCTCTGACCCTGCCACCTGGAAAAAAGGTAACAGCTGGTCCTCAATAGCTTGAATCTATGCTTTTCCCAGACCTCACTCCGAGTGAGAAAGACGAGTTCCTAGAAATGTTCAAAGATTTCCCTGACCTCTTTGCAACTAGCTACCGCCACCTTCGCCATGTGACTTCCATAGAGCACAAGAGGATGCGTCAATTTTACGAGCAAAAACCTATGAGCAGGTTTATCCGAGCGTGTTTTTCAAGAGATTTTTAAAAATGTTTTTCTTTAGGAAACATGGTTCTTACACTTTTATTTTCACTAGAACTAGATCCCTTTATCATAAAAATATACAGACTAGTCACTCATTCATTTTTACACAACATAATTTTCTTATTTAGAGACATCCCTTTGTACCCCTGTTATTACCTTAAAAAAGTGTTGATTCCTTTAAGAAACATTCCTCATAATCACTCTCAATGTAATAATACTATGCATATATAATTACTTATTAACACATTTATATCATATGGCAATATCTTGTTAGTGTTTTTATAGCATATTTATGGACATGTTTCTAAAGAAGTTTAAATTACTATAAATAAGTATTAACTTGGGCTTATATATCACTCTCATAAAATACATGTAATATTTAATACTATATATGAAAGATTTTCCAAAATATAACTTCATAGATGTGCTCAAATGGGGTGTTCCGATCAAATTAAGTGGTTGAATGACTATATTTGGACATTGGATATGAAAGTTATGTCACTTTTAAAAGTGTTGTCCAAGGTAGTTTCGCCAGCGAAACTACCTTGGGAGACTTGCTTCAAAGGGGTTTCGCTGGCGAAACTACCTGGATGGCTTGCTTCAATGAGTTTTCTTTGAAGAAACTCTTTCATGAAGATAGGTTAAGAGAGGGTTTTCAATGTCACCCCCTATTAAGTAAAAGTTGTAAGAAGGATCATAAGGGAATTTTTATAGAGAAGTCTACTCTACATGTGGGTTTCTTCAAAAGCCATCCCATTATGCTCTCACCATTCCTACAGATTCACCTAAAGATTTTTGTATAAAATAGGCATTGCTATAATACTTTGCATATTTCTAAGTGAAACTATGTTTTCTTCTGATCGATTTTTGCCATACTTATGCATAGTTGGAAGCTTTTTTTTTCCTTTGCTCGGACGCTCGGAAGATTTCGCTCAGAAAATGCTCGTCCCCGAGCACAAGATAGAGCTGATGCAAAGCCTGTGGCTTAGAAGTATCAGAGACTAGGGCCCCTACAGGCCGATGCTTTGCGCTCAGAGTTGTAGAAACTTGTAGAAGCTGGGTTTATTGTTTTGGTTCACAATACTGAATGGGTTTCACCATTGGTAGTCACCCCAAAGAAAAACAACAAGTGGCAGGTCTGCATCGACTATAAGAAACTCAATGCAGCCACCAAGAGGGACCATCATCCTCTTCCCTTTTAAGACCTCATTCTTGAGAAGGTAAGTGGTCATGAGATGTATACTTTCTGTGATGGTTACTCCGGGTTTTATCAAATTAGAATTGCTGAGGAGGATGTGTTTAAAACCACATTTGCCACACCTTGGGGGACATTTGCATTCAAAGTAATGCCATTTGGCCTCACCAATGCTCTTGCTACCTTTCAAAGATTTATGCAGATGGTGTTTGCTCCTTATTTGGGGGTTTTCGTGGAGGTGTTTTTAGACGATTTTTGTATATTCTCGGCACATAAGGAGCACATCATGAAGGCTAGGTTAGCCTTCCAAAGGGTCAATGATGTGAATGGAGCCTCAACCCTGATAAATGCACCATTGGAGCCACTCAAGAGAGGTTATTGGGAGATATTGTCTCATCTGAGGGCATCAAGCCTAACCCCAAGAAGGAGCACATCATGAAGGCTAGGTTAGCCTTCCAAAGGGTCAATGATGTGAATGGAGCCTCAACCCTGATAAATGCACCATTGGAGCCACTCAAGAGAGGTTACTGGGAGATATTGTCTCATCTGAGGGCATCAAGCCTAACCCCAAGAAGGTAGAAGCTATCCTCAAGCTCTCCCCACCAACAACCAAACGTCAGGTACGCTCATTTGTCAATCTAGCAGGATACTATCATCGCTTCATTGATCAATATGCTGCTTTGATGCGACCCATGACTATGCTATTAAAAGATGGAGTTGATTTCTCTTGGGATGAGGATTGTGATCATGGGTTTGTACAAATCAAGAGTGCTCTAGCTTCAAAAGCCATTCTATGCAATCTTGATTGGTCAAAGACTTTCTATATCAATCTTGGGTTTGGTGAGCACACTCTAGCGAGTATTCTTCTCTAGCAAGGGGAGGATCGGTTCATGTATCCCGTTCGATTTGCTTCTCGACAATTGCTCGAAATTGAATGATGCTACTCTGAGGCTGACAAGCATGCTTTGTCTTTGGTGTTCTGCATTGAGAAATTTAAGCATTATGTCGCTAGAAAGTCCTTCATTATAATCTGTAGCAATCTTTACATCCACAAATGAAGGAAATCATGACACTTTTGCAAACCCCTAGGCCTCTTCCATTTTTCCACGTCTATGATGAACTCTTGTATTATCACGGACCTCCATTCTAACTCCTATCCTTTGTTCCTAACTCAATGCAAAACCTTTACCTCCATTCTTATCATGACTATCTCTTTGGTGGTCATCTAGGTTTCATAAAGTTCCTCTCCAAACTTTGAACTTTTTTGGCAACAAATGAGGCCTTTTGTTCATAGCTACTTTTGTTCATGTCCAACCTGTCAGCTTTATAAATCTCCACCCTAAAAACAAGCCAGTGAAACAAATTCCATTACTACAATTGAACCTTTTCACTTGAAGCTTATGATATTATTGGACCTTTTCCAATACTAAAGTCAAGCCATTCATACATTATAATATTGACTGACCATGTAACAGTTGGACTATTGCAAAACCTCTAAAATCTATCCAAGTGCCAGATGTAGTACAATTTTATTCAAGATGTCATTCTACCTCATGCTTGTTACTTTCAGACAAAGATTGAATTTCAAGTCTGAAATGCTCAAGATGGGCTCAAGATCATCACCAACTGCTTGAATATCTAGTAGGGATTCTTAACTCTGAACCATCTAAATTGTAATGGTTTAACAAACGTTTGAACCGAACACTCAAGCTAACTCCTTGCGATTTACAATGATCCTGAGGATCGAGATTGTGATGTCCCTTCCTTACATGCTTTTAGCATACAACACCTCTCTATAGGAATTAACTAGAATCAGTCTATCAGAGCTCTAGTTATTCACCCTCCATGAGTCCCAGCTAAAACAAGTCTGATCAAGCTCTTAGCCCATCAAAACCTAGGAATGCACTACAATGGGTAGAGGTTCTTAAAAGGTTCATTCAACTTCATATGTTAAAATGCCATCTCTCATTTGAGAAAACTCAGGATTGTCAAAAAAATTATTACGACAAATGTCACATATAATCGCAATTCAAAAACGGAGACCTTATTATGCTATAGTAACCCAGCTGAGAGAAAAAATTATCGCTAAGTTCCAGGTTCAATGGATTGGGACATATGAGATCAAGCTTAACCACATATGTACTCCACGGAAGCCACCTACAAAGAAGGCTATGACCATTATGGGGGTGGGGGGGGTAAGGCGTTATCTACCTACTCAAGTATTAGATGACTTAGCAGGATGATTCAATGGCTTATGACTATCTATTGTGAATAATTGTGCCATTTTCCATGTGTAATTTGATTCAAATGGTTGATTGAAATAGCCAATAGGTAAGGTCCTCTTGAAAATGAAATCCAAGTCAAGGGAAAAGGCATTCTTTTGCTTGTGCATCCCATTCTTTCATCACCTCTTGTCAGTAGTTCATTTCTGTGTGATTTAGTCATCATGATGTTGAGAGCTTAGGGTCTTACGTCATGGAGGGAAAAAAGAGGGAAAATAGGTATCTCCCTCAAGTTGTGCAAAATGCACCATGTGAAATCGAGTGGAAAGAAAAGGGAAATAGTAGTGGGGACCATGGGAAATAGCACTCCATGCTTTAGACCTCACGGTGCTATTTTCTGTACTCTTGAGAATTATTGATGTGATGCTTACAAATGATGTGACATTTCTTCATAGCCCCCTCTCATTTTCCCTGGATCGTTATGTCATGGGGGATGAAGGGGAAAAATGTCCAAAATATGCTCATTCAAAGGGAAAAACATCTAAAAGTGGGATCCTGATTTCCCCCCTTTTTCCCTCCATGGCATAAGCCCCTTAGCATGTATGCATGCTAGTTAAGGAAGTGTAAAAAAGTCAATCAAGGATCTAACATGACTTTTACTAAGGGACATTCTAATCCCTATAGAAGGTAGACCCAACCTTTTGTGTGGACAAATGGTGGCAAGACTCTCCTTAGTGGTAGGGGTTCACAAACATCTGCAGACAAAAGAAAATAATTTTCCAGACAAAAAGTAATAATTTTCTACATGTGTTTGCTCAATCTTGACAATGCAGGCGGCGGTAAGCATAGTCCTCAATTAAAGATGGCATGGTTGTAGTTTCATAGTGGGTTCAAATCCTTGCTGCTTTTTGGCCTAGTGAAGGTTCAACTTTCAAAAACCAAAAATAATTTCTAGCATTTTCTAGACATGCTTTTTTTGCAAACTCTTTGATTGGTTGGTGTGTTGACTCTAGAGCATGTCTTTCAAATTTGGGTGTGCTTTTTTTGGAAGTGCATTCATTCCCTCTCTCTCCTCTTCCCTCTCTCTCTCTCTCTCTCTCTCTCTCTCTCTCTCTCGCTCTCTCTTCTCCTTCTTTTTCTCTCTCTTAGCCAACCACATGAATGAAATTCATTTTGTTTTTTTTTCCAGGTGGACAAGCTCAAGGGCGGCCCCCAAGGCCACATGAACGAAATTCATCTTGTTTTTTTTTCTAGGCGGACAAGCTCACGGGCGGCCCCCAAGGCAGGTCATGGTTCTCGTCCATGACCTAGCACCCACATTAGATAGACCCCCGCCGTCCGCTACGTATGCAAAGGGCTTGCAATCTGGCTCTCAAATTTCATTGGCGAAGATGAGAGACCCGAGAGATAAGGGACAATGCAAAATTTCATTTGGTGGAGATCGGAGACAATTGCAAAAATGGGATCTCCACGAGAGCCCGTTTAATCTTGCCTTACTTCTATACACATCCACCAATTATCAATGGGGCTCTCATTATCGGCTGAGCAAGAACATTGCGCAACTGGTTTTGTCAGCGGATTGTTTCCAATCACAGAAACCAACAGAACCGAGGGATCGAAAGAACAAAGTGCTCCCGCATATCATCGGCCGGCCACCTGGGCATTAGGGTGTGGGGACCTACTGTTATTTTATAGACGAGTAGCATGACCCGTCTACGACGGGTTAAAGACCCGCTCCGCTGGGTCTCAAAGTGAGATTTTAAAATGTTTGTAATTTCTAGCAATAGAATTTCAAGTTTCAAAATCCTCCAGCATAGGCACCACTTGGCTTGGCTCTATGCTCAGTTTTACTAAACTATTCACTTAA
>NC_141611.1:36218937-36320434 GCF_047967505.1 Dipteris shenzhenensis
GTAGATGTGCTGGAAGCCAAGAGACTACTTGAAAGTTAGGGTTTAGGGTTTGTTGGAGAAGATGATGATGTGGTAGCTATGGGAGGTGGCTCTGATACCATGTTAGAAACATGGTGTGAGGGGGGGAGAGAGAGAGGCTAGGGATTGAAGAAGTGATACTCAAATGAAGACATAATCAAGGCTTTCATTCATTCATCAAGTATGACAAGACAAGTGAAGTATAAGCCTTATATAGGCTACTCACTCACACACTAGTGCATATGGGGTAAGTCCCATGATGACACGTGGCAGTCACACGTGACTCATACACATAGACTAGTACTAGATCACCTAGTACTACACACTAACACATCACATCACCACACTCTTTGGCTATGATATCTCCAACAAGAATGGTAAGGAATAATTATGATGTAGTTGTCCTAGATCTTTGGAACACATACATCTTCTGGTATAAAAGTATCATCACTTGGACAAAGGCTTCAATGATGAGATTTGAAACATTGGGAAAACTTTTCTAGTGAGGATGGTTTTTCTTGCACTTTGTGCTTTTGATCCTGGACTTCAAGCAATTTTCCTTGCATTCCTTGCAAAGCCTGATTTGGAGTGTAATGCCGCTCTTGCACCTTGCTTATCCGATGTTGGACTTGTCGGTCATGAACGAGATGATCATTGCAGCATGTTTCATTTGGTTGCTCCATAATCTTATGCTCTAGTAGCAACAAATCAAGGAAGGTACATCCGAAACGATTTCAAGTCAAGGGATCACATGAAGCCAAGATCATGTGATGCTAGCCCAGACTCTCATGGCGACATCACCAAGAGTGAAGATCAAGTTACCATTTTCAAAGGGGAGCTGAATCAGAACGCCCATTCACACCCAAAGCTGCTTAAGACATTGTAACTTGTTGTTTATAACCAAAGAGGAAGGTTTTTTGAAGTATCTTTTGAAAACTATAAACAGGAAATCTGAACAATGGTTCGTAATCAGTTTTGCATGAATCATTTTATGACATGCACCAAGATAAACTCAAGTTAAGCTCCTAGGAAGCTAACTGAGACTCTCCTGTCGACATCACCAAGAGTGAAGATCAAGTTACCCTTCTTCAAAGGTGAGCCAAATTAGCATCCCCATTTGCATACTTAAAGCTACTTACTTAAATATAGGCAAAGAGGAAGTATCTTTTAAAAGTATAAAAATAGGGAAAGCTAAATAATGGATTAATCGGTTCAGCATAAACCATTTCACGATTTAAAAGAAGCATTTTCAAGAAAAAATTGGTGGAGAAGATGTTAGAATGGGGCTAAATTGTTAAGGCAGAGACCTAGAGAAGGGTCTATGATTTTGTCTATGATTTTCACAAACCAATTATCAGACTCCCCTAATGAAGCTGCATTGAGGACGTGGTTAGTGGCCTTAATCAATTTGACTTAAGGACAATGGAAATCATAAATCGAACCAAGAATTGTGATGGATTGATGATAAAAATGAGCGATCGAAAGAAATTGCCTTGAGAATGAAGAAACTCAAGAGACGCAGTAAGAAATGAGTAAACGTTGAAAAAGGTACAATTCAAAGAAGAGGAAGAAGATAACGAGGAACATGACAAGATGAAGGTAGAAATACGAAGTAGTAGTTAAGGTAATCCATGAAAGCAACCGGTGTTAGAGGAAACCAAAGAAAAAGTGAGGTGGTGTGACACTTACAGGAAGCCACCAGGGGCATTGAGGACCCATGTGCTCATTGGGATGTTGCCAACCGGGCAGTGCTTAGGAAGGTGAGGGATTTAGATTCAGCTTACAGGGCTCAGAGATTGAAAGAAGAGGAACTTCCAGACTCCAGTGCAGACCAGATAGGCAATTAGGCTGGCACTTGGAGGCTCCACCAAATCCTATTATTGGCACTCTGTTGGTCAAAGTGGAAGTGACAATTCAAGAGAGTTGGAAGCTGTTGAGCAGGCTAGGGTAAGGAGTCCAGAGCTTTGTCTCTCGTTTGGTGATTGCCCATCGCATTTTTCTTTGAGTTTAAAGGAAGCATGTAAGGCAAACTGTGGATCGTGTTATGGATAAACATGGTAGATTAATCACTGAGTTTTGGCATGTAGCTGATGTTTTTAGATCAGAACTTAGTGGCATGCGGGTGAGTGGAGTGTCCAAAATGACTGCTGGCATGGAAATTTGAGGGTCATTCTCTCTGGGGGTGGATTGTAGAGTTTTGGATGGTCAGCCACACTTACAGGCCAGGCTTTCACGTAGGATGAACGGTTGGAGGCAGTCTCCTCTATGGAGAAAGATAAATCACCTGGGCCTGATGGCTTCACGACTGAGTTTTTTGTTTCCTTTTGGGATATTTTCGAGAGGATATTTTTGAGAATGTTTTGAAAGTGTCTGCTGCTTTTAATTACGCCTGTGTTGTCAGGAAGAGGTGTGTGTTGTTTGGAATAGTCCTAGATAAAGCTTATGACCGTGCCCAGTGGGTCTTCATGCTGGCAGTTCTTGATAAATTGGAATTTGGACAAGAATTCTGTAAGATGGTATCACCCTTACTTGTCAATGCATCAGCTAACGGAGGTGTGGCCGGCAGATATGTGCTCAGGTAGTCTGTGAGGAAGGGGTGCCTGCTAGGCCCTCTGTTGTTTGTGTCATATGCACAGTTCCTCTCATTCTTCAAATAAAGAAGGCTATTGATGAAGGTCTGATAAGAGGGGTTCACCTTCCGTCTGGTAGCCAGCCCTGTGCACAACTTTTGCTGATGATATTGTCACTTTTGCACAGGAGGATCAAGCAAGCGTTGGGTATTGTTTGAGCTTCTCCAGATTTTCTGTCTAGCATCTTGGCCAGAGTGCAGTTGGGCAAAAACCTTTGCAGTACGAATTGATCATAGACTTCTTCCTGAGTGGGCTGAGGATCTCCTGGTCCATTGGATTAGGAGAGGGGAGATTGTACGATATATGGGTGTCCCTCTTGGTCTACGGATTTCCCTTTGCCAGAGCTTTGATGGGTGAAGGTTAAGTTGAAGTAGAAACCACGTCTATGGGTGGGCTCGCATTTAGGTTGGAATGCAAGGCTACTTGTCCTACTGCATGTTCTAGTTGCTGCTGCTACTCGTATTTCTATGGTGTGGAATAGTAAGAAATGCCATTGGAGGCATAAGAGAGGATGTTCAGGGCTTTCCTTCACACTGAGGAGGATGGAAGATGAAGTCTACACGGTATTCTTGTTGGCTGCGGGAAGCAATGGAAACATAGTGGAATGCAAGGGATAATGAGAAAGTACAAAGGGGTGGCCCATATGGCCCCGAAGTCAACCATGTGGTTGACCAATGAAGTCAACTTAAGGGTTGACTGAGTCCTAAGACTAGCCTACAAGGCCATACCAGGGCCAAGTGCTAACAAACCCCCCTCCATGGTATGGCTGAAGTATCTTGGATACATCTTAGGTATACTTGGAAACTATATAATGGGTGCACATATTCGTCCAAGATGGATATAGCAACCTATGACAGTATAGGAAGATGAACATCATGTAACAAATGGTGCCAAGTGTAAGGCATGTCCAAAAGACTCAAACTTGGGCCGTGGTAGAGCCTTCGTGAAGAGATTTGCTAAGTTGTCCTCTATGGGAACATAGGACAACTGTATGTCTCCAATTGACACACGACTTTGCTCTCAAACATGGTGATATTGAATGTCAATGTGCTTTGTGCACGCATGAAACACTGGGTTTTTCACAATAGCCAAAGCACTCTAACTGTCAATGTAGACCCACTTCATTGCTTGCCAATGCTGTGTACTAGGCATGTGCATGTACTTGCTCAACTGGGAAATGGCATAGTGAAGATCAGGTCGAGTATGACATAAATAAATAAGGCAGCCCCCAGCTTGTTGATGAAGGGTGGCATCAAAAGGTGCACTCACATCCTCGGAGGAGAAACGAAAGCTAGGCTCCAATGGTGTAGAAACTGGCTTGCAATCTTCAAACTGGAAGCGTTCTAAGAGTTGTCCAATGTACTTGGACTAACTTATCATTATATCCCCCTCAACATATGCAAACTAGATGCCCAAGTAATCGTGCAACCGGCCCATATTTGTCATGGCAAAAGATTTTTGCAAAGGTGCCTTGAAATCTGCAATTTCTGCTAGTCTGGCTCAGTGATAAGTATGTCATCTACGTATAAGAGTAAAATAAAAAATTCTGATTCACTCTTCCAGTCATAAAGAGTGGCCTCTGTAGGTTTTTTTTGAAACTCAAGGCACAGTAAAAAGGAATATATCTTAGCATACCATCCCTAAAGGAATGTATCTTAGCATACCATCCCTGTGGTGCCTGCTTAAGACTATAAAGATCTTTTTAAAGCCAGCATATCTTAGTTTCAGACCCTAGAAGTTCAAATCCTGGAGGTTGAGTGACATAGACCTCTTCCACTAAATCCCCGTGAAGGAAATCTGTCTTGATGTCTTACTGATGGACCTCCCAATGCCTGTTAGATGCAAGAGCAGTGACACACCAAATGGTCGTGATGCGCGAAGTGGGGGAAAATGTCTCTTCAAAGTCAATACCATGCTGTTGGGCATAACCTTTCACAGCAAGGTGAGCTTTCTAGCAATCAACACTGCCTTCAGCTTTGCGCTTCTTGTGCTCGGCAAGTCCATTTTGTTCGGAGTGTAGGCCACTGTGCACTAATGACTGATACCTCGGGTTGCTAAAAAAGCAAGAGACGTGTAATCACCCCTTGTTAGTGCGGAAGGTCAAGAGTTTCTCCCCAATGTAATCCAATGCTTGAAGCAATAAAAGACATTTGACTTCAACTTCATGGGATATATCCAAGTGTAACTTGGTGAAGTAATCTATAAGAGTAACAAAGTAATAGTACCCCCCAAGTGATGCTGTCCGCATCGGTCCGCACGCGTCACTATGTACGAGATGCAACTTCCTGGTTGCACCAAGGGTCCCGTTCTTGGGAAATGGAAACCTATGCATTTTGCCCCCCAAGCAGCCCTCGCATACATGTTTTTTAAGTGCATGCATAGGTGGAAGATCTATGACCATGTCATGTGAATGCATCTTCACTAAACTGTTAAAGTTGAGATGTCCCAATCTCTCATGCCATAGATGTGTATCAAAGATTATAGATTCAGCCACCACGACATATTAGCTTCTATAGCATCCTATTGTGCATATATGTCAAGATGATATAGCCCTCTATCCAGTGTTCTAGTAAGTACAATATAGTTGTTGTACCAATTATCATAAATGCAACCATAAAAAAGAACTCTGAAGCCATGTGTGGAGATGGTTGAGATAGAAATTTTTTTTTTGATATACCTAGAACATATAAAACTTCCACAAATGGAATGGTATCACCCGACACTGTAGTGACAAGCACTTGACTAGTCCCTTTCAGGGGATATGTTGCATTACAATGCCCCCGTTTGGAACACCACTCAATGTGTGAAAGAGATTTTTGCAGGAAGTGGTGTGCTTGGAAGCACCACTATCAAAGTACCAGTTTGAGGTAAAATCTGAGACTGCAAAATTTTAATAATGGAGAGTAGGATTATAATGACACTCCACAATAAAGGCCCAGTCATTATGAGCAAGATTGGCTGCCTCTTTATTTGGTGACATTAACAACTAGAGTATGTGTGACAACACGACCTTGATATCCTGGTTGTCCCTGCTTCTTCTCGAAAGCAATACACTCTCGACACTCAGAGATGTCATGGCTTGATTTCCTGCAATAATTGCAACATTTCATCTTCTTCCCATCATTAGGAGAGGAAGACGATGAGGTACCAGATGGGGTTTGGGCTTGTTGTAATTTCCCCCCCTTTCCTTTGCCCCTATGATCAGTAGCAAAGGCTTGATACGCATGAGTGGAAGCAACCTTTTTTTGGCGACTCTACTCCTCCCCAGAAGTAGGGAAACAAGTTGATCAAAAGATAGTGATTGGGGTTACCCATCGCTAGTATTTTAAGTGTTGTAGCAAATCCATGATATGAGTAAGGGAGTCCATTAAGTGTGGTAGACACAATCTGTGAGTATGGTACAATCTCATCAATGTTTATGAGCTGCTCTATGAAGTCCTTGATTTGTGTGAAATAAGCATCCATGTTGCCCCCTTTAGTCATCTTAACATTGTCAAGTTGCCTGTGCAAATAAGCAACTCTGGCCTCTTTGCGTATCTGATATAGATTGGAAAAAACAAGTGCGGTGGTTAGTTTGGGATTTACTAAAAGAAGAAAAGTCTCAAATACATTTTTCATTTTCTAGGATAAGTGGAATATTGTTACCTTGCAATGAGACTACATTTTCTTAGTATTATCTTAGTCGTCCTTGTCCACCGCTCTGTGACACCCCAAGATGTGCTTATGAGTGTCTAAATTCAATTTGAAGGAGATTTGAAGACACTCTTGCCCTTCTTTTGTTGTGGCACAGGTTGCATTCGGAACTTAATAGTACCTACTAGATGAGAGTATACAAAGGTTTGTGGACTCTTATGTAGCAGTTTGTAATTGCGGCCTCTCTTGGTGGATGTTTTTTGGTACCAAAAAGCTCTGACTACTACATCCCACTTCTCATAGCTTGTTCCCCAATTATCCTTAAATGCTTCCTCAACCTTGTGCTTAGGTTTTGTGCACTGCAACAAAAAATATGGGTCATCATCCTCGTTCTCCCTGGAGGCAGCAACAACTGCAAAGTTATCCCCCTCTTCTAGATAATCAGTGAGGTCATCAAAACTCTCTTTAAATTGTGGTGAGTCATTGTTTGTCACTCCATCTGAACGTAGAGGGAAAACTTGAATTGGCTCCCATGTCTTCACAGTTGCAATGTTCTCACAATCGTCATGATCCCCTATGATGCATGTACTGCAAAAACAAGAAAGTTTTCTTGTTTTAATTAGTTGGTTCTTTGAAAATCCCCATATGCTATGCAGACCACAAACTCCTTTTATTTTCTCGCAATCATGCTGGCTTTTGCTTTGCACTTCATCCACTTTCACTTCATGGAACACTTTGCGTACTATACTATTCTTAAGGCTGTGTTTATTGTATGTTGAATACGCGTCTGTGGAGAGGTTGGCCATGTTACATCATCATGGGCATCATTGAGTTTTTCTTGAGGGCATGCTAATTGGTGTTTGAACAAAGCTTGCTTAATAATAACACCACATCCATCATGTTCACCCTTGCCAAGGCTAGACCCAAAGAAATTCCACATCATGTCTAGACCAGTCAGGGATTTGAACCTTGAGACAAAGTAGAATCCACAGGCTGATTTAAATTGAGAGGCAGCACCATCTGACTACACTCAATGTTGTTTTTTTATTTTTTGCATGGGGATTTTTCTTTTTCATCCATTCCCAATGTAGTAGAAAAGCATGTTGCACAAATAAGGTGTCATGTTCCCTATCATCTAAAATGTAAAAATGGTATGTGTGTTGCACTAACCTGGACTCCTATGAGTCAGCAAAAGCAGATTGACATCAGATGTAGAAGAATCAAGAAAATAATTGAACATGAAATGCACAAGAATTGTTATATGCTTGTTGTATCAGTGAGCACTTTGTATCTCATCTTGTTCTTGAGATGAATAATTTTCAGCAAAATCTATGATAGAGACAATAGTGTCATGGGAAAAATTAGCAAGGCACATCCTGAACTGCTTATCCTGCCAGCTGGTCGTAAAATTGTGAAGTACATATTTTGGAATGGATTGAACCACGTGACCTATATGCTTCCTTGGCTGAGTGCAATTATATGATAGTAGCCATCTCTTTTTATCGGATCCTTCAGCATTGATATTTTCAAATCTTCTCCATTTTAGAGCAACATGGATGTCTTCCGTTATTTAATTTGGATAGACATGAAATGTCTTCTTCAAAATCTATGTGTATTTTGCAACAACAAATATTTCTCTTTGAGTTTCTTGACATACTAGGGCTTACAATGCTCAAAGCTCCTCTGCCCAATTGAAGTATCTGGATTCTAATCCATTAACTTGAGATATAACTCCATCTGTTGACCCAACATGCGAGAACAACAGAACAATGAGTCCTCTTTTAAATGGAACAATAGTATAGTGAGCCCTCTTTTTGCACTACTAAAACAAGACAAAACATAGTCTAATTAAGCTATAATGAAACAAAACAATTTTCAACCATCGCGTTGGTTTAGACTAGTTACAATTTTAACTACCGGGTTGGTTTAGGACAATCACAATTTTAATCATTGGCCTAGTTTAGGACACGTTTAGGACAGTTAACCACCGGGATGGTGTAGGGCACATTTAGGACAATCATAATTTCAACCACCGGGATGGTTTAGGACAATGTGACAATTTCAACAACTGGGCTAGTGTAGCGTGACGGTCTCAACTTCACATATTGAGCAATAACAAGAATATTGCTTTTCATTTTTGAATTTCATAATTAGAAAATAGCAATATATTTCCTTTCATTTATGAATTTCACAATTTCAATCAACTGCTATATGTCTTGAACTAGCATCGGGCTAGTTTAGGACAATCACATTAAGTCCAAGGTTGCCATCCTGGTCTAGAAATAGTGGTATATGACCCGAATAGCAGAAAATTTAATTTAACGAATTTAAGTACTAAGAAACATAATAACTTTAACTGCCCGGCTAGTCAACAACTAATGTCTGTTCAACCACGTTGGTTCAGGACAATCATACTACTGGTGATTGAGTTGAAGCAGCCACGGTTGCATGATGTTCCAACCACCGGGATGGTTTAGCAAAATAACAATATGTTGCTATTTTATTAAAAAATATATTGATGTTAATGTTTGCTCAACCACGCAACCGTGCGGTGGACAATAACCAATTTCTGTTCAATCATGTTAGTTTAAGACAATCACATAACTGGCGATTGAGGTGAACCAACCTATCATTTGCATGATGTTCCACACTGGGTTGGTTTAGGACAATCACATTTAGTCCAAGCTCGGTTTAAGAAATGAAATACATAAACCATCCTAAAGCTCAATCATAAACAACCATCGTGTTGGTTTAGACACCACTGACTTGCGTTTTATCTAGCATGTGTATGATGTGCTTCTCAAACACCTTGCATCTCGTCCGCTTTTTAGAGATATTCTTTCTCTTTGGAGAATATCTCATATTTTCATCCCAAAACGTTGTCACTGTAACAATGACTTTCGCACTTAGACTTCTCTTCTTTTCTTATGTTCTGTTGAAGCCCACAGACTTCTCAGATTGGGATGATCGTGCATTGCTTCTACTCTACCTTCAACCGTTGGAGCCACGTTGGTCCTTCTGATTGACAACATCTTTGACATTGTGCACCCAAGTCGTTTCTTCTTTGTTTCAGGGGACACCAACATAGATAATGTCACCCTCTTTACAACTAGTTGATCTAAGTTGTGCACTCCTTTCACTTTATGTAGGCCATTTCTCAAGTTAGAGAGCATCGCCTCTTGGGCATGCATCTTTTGAGGTGTTGGTAGGGTTGTTACTCTACGAACTTTAGGGTGCAGGCTAAAGCTTGTGAAGACTCGAGACTGGTAATCACCTGAATGGCTTGATGTTGCTACCTCGAATGCTCCCACCAGTCTGACACCACAGCACGTGTTCTTCGCTCCAATCGTGCATCTGCAACTGCTTTCTACTACTGCTCTCCAAGGAGTCTTCTTTCTTCTCGTTGTTTCTCCCTTCTTAGATGTTGCAAAAGTGTCTTCTGGTTGCCTTTTCGATACCATGCCATCGCTTTTCTCGAGCCAAAATTTGTTCCTTGTGCTTTGACCAGGATTTTTAGCTTTCCATTTGATGGGCGGGAGGTGTGAAAATTCAAATTCGCAGGAGTAGCGAAATTTTTAGCTATCGGTTTTTTTCCCTCCGGCGATACATGTCAGCAAAATTGGATATTCCAAACAAGTGTAATGTGGCCTGAAATGCTTCAAAGCACAAATAGGCCAAAGGGCACACTATTGGGTTTGATGCTATGAATTATGAAATGCAATGACCTTTGGCATGCTTATGAGCCATAAAGCAAGCAAGTGCATGGGAAAAGAAACAATTCAAAATTGTAAATAGTGTTGAATTTATTAAAAGATCTTTGCAAATGCACAAATTGTACTTTTGCAACTTCTTTCATTTTAGGGTGAATCTAGATACCAATACCAATAACTATCAATGTTTTAAGATCACCATGCAGTAGTCCCACTAGTTTGGATTCCAAATTTTCAATCCGTTTTGGTTTTGAACAAAAAAAAAGAGGGTATGGAGCATGCCCTCAAATGGGTATGCATTAATTTAGCACAACATTGGAGGCCCATTAGTCCATGCCTAATTATGTTCTCATTTAAGTGTGTCCATGGGTTCAGGAGAAGCTCACGTAGTGTACTTTTGAATGACTACTTGGTTGCATGTATGTATAGAATAAAATTTTGATGTTTTTGAATAAATTGCTATATCCTACAATCTTTAGGATGCATGCTTCACATGCAACATAGTACTTGTAATGCTTTAATGGTCTCGTTCCAAATCCTTATTCCATAGTTTTTTGCTCTCATGTTAGAGTTTGAAATGTATACTACAACTTGAAGACAAAGTTTGCCGAATTCTGTTGAGTAATACATAAGTTATGGGTCATGCAAGATGCCTATATACAGAAAATTTCCTGAACCTCACAAAAAATGGCTACACCCAAAGCAAACAATGACCCAACGCCCAAGCCTTCCCCTTGGCTTGTTTGCTAATCACAAATCTTAACGGCAGGGATGTTTTTATTGATGCTATACTTATATATTGATATAAAATCTTGGCGAAAGTTTATTGAGCTAGTTTTTTTAGTTTCACAATATTTGTAAAGCATATTACAATTATATATATTTTCTTTTGAATTTTAATGAAAACGTTGTAAATTCTAACGAAATAGTAAATTTTTTCTCATAAAAGTTTCAAATCTTGGCAAAATTTTCAAACCTTTATTTTTATGAGGGCATACAATCTTTCAACACCAATATAAATGTTTTGCTTCTTAATAAAACTAATAGAAAAAAATCATCCATGCTTAAGGGCCTAATTTAAGAGGCTCTTTTTGAGTCTAAAGTGGGATTTTTAGAGAAGCAAATATATTGTAATATTTGGAGAATTGTGGATAGGTCCAAGCTAATCCCCCTAGAAGTCCCTCCATATATTAAAGAAATTGTAAACATGCCACAATTAACACAACACAAAGCAACTATAGACGCACTTCATAGATGCACAAAATAGCAGGCGCGTCTATAGGCATTGTTCAAATAGAGAAATGATGGACGCGTCTAATAGCGCATCTATTCACGTGTCTATTAGCGCATCAATTAGCACGTCTAATAGTGCATCTATAAACACATTTATTCAGGCATCTACTAGCGTGTCTGCACTGTGAATTGGACGCGAATTTAGATGCAAAACAGAGAATACAGAAAGTGAGATTTTGGGGCATCCTGATAAATGTACATCACTGCTTTCCAAACATTGCCCATGATTACCAAAGTACATAATTTTAACAAAAATATCAATGCTTTTTTACAAACCCATGCCACATATACAAAAATTAAGTGAGGTGAGGAGAATGAGATAGTATGTAAAATAG
Organism: Dipteris shenzhenensis; assembly: GCF_047967505.1. Lineage (NCBI taxonomy): Eukaryota > Viridiplantae > Streptophyta > Polypodiopsida > Gleicheniales > Dipteridaceae > Dipteris > Dipteris shenzhenensis. Next base: position 36,230,557 of record NC_141611.1, read on the forward strand.
TTTTGCCAATATCAATGATGGCTATGGTTCAATCTAATCCTCAATGAGATCAACCCTTGCCAAACTATCTACTTCAAAATCCAAACTAGTGTTGAGATCTACAAATACATTCAACCCACTACTACTTGTGCTACTCATGTGCTCATTGAAATCAACATCACCAATGGTAGCAACCCACTACTACTTGTGCTACTCATGTGCTCATCGAAATCAACATCACCAATGGTAGGCTCGTCCTTATGGGTAATGGCCTCAATATCTGTATCTCTTATCTCATGATCATCCTCCTCTCTCGTATCATGGTCATCATCACCTCCATGGCCATGATCATCCTTCATACACTCCATATTAGTAAATGTACGATACATTACTTTAGAACGTAGCATAATGGGTATGACATGCCACCATCTATTATTATCCACCATTGCTTGATAGAAAACCTAATTCAAACACAAATATAATCATGTTATTTTCCTTGCATCGAAGGTATCAAATATTTAAAAGTGAGTATTTTTATATGTGTGTACAATACCTGTTCACATTGTTGCGGTAGTACTAGTATGTCCTTACTTTGCCAAAACTTTGTGGAGTCAATAGTTACAAAGCCACTTGCATGGTGTTTGATTGTTGCATTAGGGCCTCTTTCCACCACGTCCTTAAACCACTTTACATCCAAAACATACGCAAAGAAGCGTTGAAAATCAAGCTTAATAATATCTTGGATTATGCCACAATAATCATCCATGGCTCCATTGGCTCCCTCAAAGCTAGCAATGATGCCGCAATCTTGTGTGTTTCTCTTATCATCAATTCGTTGTGTTCAAAAATGCTTGCCCTCACACCATATAGCATTGAACATAGTACACTACACTAAGACAAAATCAATTAAATAAGAAATCTAAATTATTGAAAGCTCCTAACTTATGCATAACATTCTATATACCGACCTTGCTCATGCATCCCTTAGCATACTCCCATTCTTCCATTGTGATATGCATCCCCTCGTCTCTCTCTGCTCTCTCCATTTTGTCAAGTAGCCAATCCACATGAATATCCTTGGGAAGTGCTCTTAGATACTAAGGGTATGGCACACGAGATCCGTGGTGTGTACGAAAGAGAGCCCTTTCTTCTTGTTTTCTTGGCTTTGCATCCTCGTATCTTGTCACCCATCTTTTCATCACATCACTATTAAGCATGCAATAGAGGTCGATATTATTAAGCAACTCCTTGTCTATTACTTTGCTGCATCCTTTCCCTTGAGGCACAATAGAGGTCATCCTTAGGTCTTCATCATCTCTCCATATTCGTGGGAGAGAGCTATCCACATCAACAAGAAACTTAGAAATATATACAAGTGATTCTTATACCAACCAACCGTCGGCCATGCTACCTTCGGGTCTTGCATTTTGTCTCACGAAACCCTTCAAGGTCTTCATGAAGCGCTCGAGGAAGAACAACCATCGTGCATGTACAATACCGCATATAGCAATCTCATCCACCAAATGCATTATGAGATGTAGTTGGCTTGTGAGAATAGAATGTGGAAATGTCTCTTCCACTAAAGAAACCACCTCCACTGACATAACTCGAGCATTCTCAAGTGTGGTGGGATCTATTTCCTTTGAGCTTCATGAAGCGCTCGAGAAAGAACAACCATCGTGCATGTACAATACCACATATAGCAATCTCATCCACCAAATGCATTATGAGATGTAGTTGGCTTGTGAGAATAGAATGTGGAAATGTCTCTTCCACTAAACAAACCACCTCCATTGACATAACTCGAGCATTCTCAAGTGTGGTGGGATCTATTTCCTTTGAGCTCACATACCTAGAAAGGAAAAAGTACGCAATACAACCCAAAAAATTTGCTCTTGCATGAGTTGTAAATGTTAAAACTCTGTGGCGCATCTAAAAGCACGTATGTACTGTGGTGCACGCTTATAGACACGTCTAAACGTACTGTAGACGCACTGATAGATGCGTGTTTAGATGCCCTTTTAGATGCACTTTTAGACGCACATATAGATGCACTTTTAGACATGCAAACTGCAAGCTGATTTTCGAACCTACTTTTAGCGCACTTGCTTTTCTTCACATACTTTTAATGTCACGTGGCTTGCTTTGCTATTCACAGACATAGCTATGGGCATCCACGCTTATCTCCAAGCACCCACACTCATCTCCAAGCTTACACAATCATCCCCAAGCACACAAGAGAAGAGGGTGAATAAGGAAGAGAAGAAAGAGAAGCAGAGGGTGAACAAAGAAGAGAAGAAAGAGAAGCAGCTTTGAAGAAGGACAAGAAGCTTCCATACCTCTATCCAAGGTAAGTCTCTTAATGGTTGATCTTCTTTGAAAGTTACTCTCTTTGGACTCATCCTTGTCATATGTAGGGAACGAATGTTTTCGGTACTAGTGTTGTATTTTTGTGTCGAGCGCATGTCCTTTTCAGGTTCTAAAAAAAGTGAGTCTATCAGAGTGCGTCTATAGACGTGTCTATATCCACATCTAATAGCGCATCTATAGACGCGTCTATATTTGAAAATAGACAGCTGCACCTCTAGACGCACTGTTAGACGTGGATATAGACATGTTTTGACAGTCTTAGATCTTCTTTGTTTTCCTTCCCTTCCCCTTTCCCTTCCCCTTCCACTTCCAAGAAAAGGATTGCATATTGAATGACGGAAATAAGTGATTGCATGAATGAAAAAAAGTGATTCCCCTTCTTTCCCTTCCCCTTCCCCTTCCCCTTCCCCTTCTCTTTTTGTCTCTCTTTTTCTCTCTTATCTCCTCTCTTTCCTTCTCTTTTCGTCTCTTTTCTCATCTCTTTCCTTCTCTCTTTTTCTCTGTTTTCCTCCTCTCTTTTTTCCTCTCTTTTCTCCTCTCTTTTCTTCTCTCTTTTTGTCTCTTTTTCCTTCTCTTTTATCCTCTCTTTCCTTCTCTTTTCGTGGTTATTTTCCTCTCTTATCTCCCCTCTTTTTCTCTCTTTTTTTCCTCTCTTTTCCTCTCCTTTCTCCTCTCTTTCTTTCTCTCTTTCTCTTTCTTTTTTTCCTCTCTTTTCTTCTCCTTTCTCCTCTCTTTCCTTCTCTCTTTTTCTCTCTTTTATCCTCACCTTTTCTCTCTTTTTCCTTCTCTCTTTTATCCTCTCTTTCCTTCTCTTTTTGTGGTAAATTTCTTCTCTTATCTCCTCTCTTTTTCTCTCTTTTTTTCTCCTCTCTTTTCCTCTATTTTCGTCTCTTTTCTCCTCTCTTTCCTTCTCTCTTTTTCTCTCTTTTATCCCCACTTTTTCTCTCTTTTTTTCCTCTCTTTTCCTCTCCTTTCTCCTCTCTTTTATCCCCATTTTTTCTCTCTTTTTGAGTCCTCTCTTTTTCTCTCTTTTTTCCTCTTTTCCCCCTTTCTTTTTCTCTTCTTTCTCCTCTCTTTCCTTCTCTCTTTTTCTCTCTTTTATCCTCACCTTTTCTCTCTTTTTCCTTCTCTCTTTTATCCTCTCTTTCCTTCTCTTTTCGTGGTAATTTTCCTCTCTTATCTCCTCTCTTTTTCTTTCTTTTTTTCTCATATCTTTTCCTCTCCTTTCTCCTCTCTTTCTTTCTCTCTTTTTCTCTCTTTTTTTCCTCTCTTTTCTTCTCCTCTCTTTCTTTCTCTCTTTTTCTCTCTTATCTCCTCTCTTTCCTTCCCTTTTCGTCTCTTTTGTTATCTCTATCCTTCTCTCTTTTCTCTCTTTCTTTCTCTCTTTTTCTCTCTTATCTCCTCTCTTTCCTTCTCTTTTTGTCTCTTTTCTCATCTCTTTCCTTCTCTCTTTTTCTCTTTCCCTCCTCTCTTTTTTCCTCTCTTTTCTTCTCTCTTTTTGTCTCTTTTTCCTTCTCTCTTTTATCCTCTCTTTTCCTTCTCTCTTTTATCCTCTCTTTTTCCTTCTCTCTTTTATCCTCTCTTTCCTTCTCTTTTTGTGGTAATTTTCCTCTCTTATCTCCTCTCTTTTTCTCTCTTTTTTCCCTCTCTTTTCCTCTCCTTTCTCCTCTCGTTCTTTCTCTTTTTCTCTCTTTTTTTCCTCTCTTTTCTTCTTCTTTCTCCTCTCTTTCCTTCTCTCTTTTTCTCTCTTTATCCTCACCGTTCTCTCTTTTTCCTTCTTTCTTTTATCCTCTCTTTCCTTCTCTTTTCGTGGTAATTTTCCTCTCTTATCTCCTCTCTTTTTCTCTCTTTTTTTCTCCTCTCTTTTCCTCTATTTTCTCCTCTCTTTCCTTCTCTCTTTTTCTCTCTTTTATCCCCACTTTTTCACTGTTTTTTTCCTCTCTTTTCCTCTCCTTTCTCCTCTCTTTTATCCCCATTTTCTCTCTCTTTTCCTCTCTTTTTTTCCTCTCTTTTCCTCACCGAGTCTTCTCTCTTTCCTTCTCTCTTTTTCTTTCTTTTATCCTCACCTTTTCTCTCTTTTTCCTTCTCTCTTTTATCCTCTCTTTCCTTCTCTTTTCGTGGTAATTTTCCTCTCTTATCTCCTCTCTTTTTCTCTCTTTTTTTTTCATCTCTTTTCCTCTCCTTTCTCCTCTCTTTCTTTTTCTCTTTTTCTCTCTTTTTTTCCTTTCTTTTCTTCTCCTCTCTTTCTTTCTCTCTTTTCCTTTTTCGTCTCTTTCTTTCTCTCTTTTTCTCTCTTATCTCCTCTCGTTCCTTTTCTTTTCGTCTCTTTTCTCATCTCTTTTCTTCTCTCTTTTCTCTCTTTCTTTCTCTCTTTTCCTTTCTTTCTCTCTTTCTTTCTCTCTTTTTCTCTCTTATCTCCTCTCTTTCCTTCTCTTTTCGTCTCTTTTCTCATCTCTTCTCTTATCTCTTTCCCTCCTCTCTTTTCTCCTCTCTTTTCTTCTCTCTTTTTGTCTCTTTTTCCTTCTCTCTTTTATCCTCTCTTTCCTTCTCTTTTCGTGGTAATTTTCCTCTCTTATCTCCTCTCTTTTTCTCTCTTTTTTTCCTCTCTTTTCCTCTCCTTTCTCCTCTCTTTCTTTCTCTCTTTTTCTCTCTTTTTTTCCTCTCTTTTCTTCTTCTTTCTCCTCTCTTTCCTTCTCTCTTATTCTCTCTTTTATCCTCACCGTTTCTCTCTTTTTCCTTCTCTCTTTTATCCTCTCTTTCCTTCTCTTTTCGTGGTAATTTTCCTCTCTTATCTCCTCTCTTTTTCTCTCTTTTTTTCTCCTCTCTTTTCCTCTATTGTCTCCTCTCTTTCCTTCTCTCTTTTATCCCCACTTTTTCTCTGTTTTTTTCCTCTCTTTTCCCCTCCTTTCTCTTCTCTTTTATCCCCATTTTCTCTCTCTTTTCCTCTCTTTTTTTTCTCTCATTTCTTCTCTCTTTCCTTCTCTCTTTTTCTTTCTTTTATCGCCACCTTTTCTCTCTTTTTCCTTCTCTCTTTTATCCTCTTTTTCCTTCTCTTTTCGTGGTAATTTTCCTCTCTTATCTCCTCTCTTTTTCTCTCTTTTTTTCTCATCTCTTTTCCTCTCCTTTCTCCTCTCTTTCTTTCTCTCTTTTTCTCTCTTTTTTTCCTCTCTTTTCTTCTCCTCTCTTTCTTTCTCTCTTTTCCTTTTTCCTCTCTTTTTCTTTCTCTCTTTTTCTCTCTTATCTCCTCTCTTTCCTTCTCTTTTCGTCTCTTTTCTCATCTCTTTCCTTCTCTCTTTTCTCTCTTTCTTTCTCGAAAGAGGGAAAAAGCTCTTGTAGGAGAGCAAAGAGTTGCTGTAGCAGAATCACAGTGAACTTCTCCTCTCTTTCTTTCTCTCTTTTTCTCTCTTATCTTCGTTCTTTCCTTCTCTTTTCGTCTCTTTTCTCATCTCTTTCCCTCCTCTCTTTTCTCCTCTCTTTTCTTCTCTCTTTTTGTCTCTTTTTCCTTCTCTCTTTTATTCTCTCTTTCCTTCTCTCTTTTATCCTCTCTTTCCTTCTCTTTTCGTGGTAATTTTCCTCTCTTATCTCCTCTCTTTTTCTCTCTTTTTTTCCTCTCTTTTCCTCTCCTTTCTCCTCTCTTTCTTTCTCTCTTTTTCTCTCTTTTTTTCCTCTCTTCTCTTCTCCTTTCTCCTCTCTTTCCTTCTCTCTTTTTCTCTCTTTTATCCTCACCTTTTTTCTCCTTTTCCTTCTCTCTTTTATCCTCTCTTTCCTTCTCTTTTCGTGGTAATTTTCCTCTCTTATCTCCTCTCTTTTTCTCTCTTTTTTTCTCCTCTCTTATCCTCTATTTTCCTCTCTTTTCTTCTCTCTTTCCTTCTCTCTTTTTCTCTCTTTTATCCCCACTTTTTCTCTCTTTTTTTCCTCTCTTTTCCTCTCCTTTCTCCTCTCTTTTATCCCCATTTTCTCTCTCTTTTTGAGCCCTCTCTTTGCCTCTCTTTTTTTCTTCTCTTTTCCTCTCCTTTCTCCTCTCTTTTTCTCTCTTTTATCCTCACCTTTTCTCTCTTTTTCCTTCTCTATTTTATCCTCTCTTTCCTTCTCTTTTCATGGTAATTTTCCTCTATTATCTCCTCTCTTTTTCTCTCTGTTTTTCCCATCTCTTTTCCTCTCTTTTCCTCTCTTTTCTTCTCTCTTTCCTTCTCTCTTTTTCTCTCTTTTATCCCCACTTTTTCTCTCTTTTTTCTTCTTTTTTTCAGTTCATCAGTATTCTTCTTTTTTGCTTTTCTTCAGTTCATCATGTGGCCAGAAAGCTCTTCAGCCTTACTTGATCTTCGGGAGACCATCTTTCGGGAGTTATATAACCTTTTGGGGCACCCTCCCAGTCCTGGGGAGTTATACGGCTACATGACGGGTACTCTAAACACCCCCCTAGAGTCGGCACTACAGACTCCAAACCACCCCAACCCCACACCAGTTGTGATTACCCCAGTGGAGTGGAGATAGCCCAGCCGGCTACAGAGCCGAGCCCCTTCCCCCATGCCATCAGGAGGCCCTTCTACCTCGTAGAGCAGTCGGCATACTCCCATGCAGTCGAGACTTGGTTCTCCAGCTACGAGTGCTCAACGTAGTCCCGTGTAGTCGAGAGTCGCTTCTCCAACTGCAAGTGGTCAGCGTACTAGCTCGACACGACACGATAGCAGGCGTAGTAGTAGGGAGAGCGGTGGAGGATGCATGGCACAGTACTTTGGGAGGGGTAGTGGTGGGGACGAGGATGATTCAGATGATACAGATGTGTCAGAGGGTGATGGTACAATCTACTATAACATCACTCAGACAGGAGGCATCTTGATGGATGCACGGGGAAAGGACATCATGGCCTTCATGCACTCTGTAATTGTTAACAACTACAAAGATTGCTTTATTCACTACAAAGACCATCCAAAAAGGTTGGCTGATCAGACCCTCATTGCTGTTCGCTCTAGGTATCCCAATCCCCCCAATGTTCAGTTCACAGATAAATGGGCCAAGTCAAAGATTGTTACAATACTTAGCAATAAAAGATCTTCGCTTAAGAGGCAGGCTTAAGAGGCAGGCACTAGCAGAGATTGCGAGGCTCGAGGGAGGTCAACCACCAAGGGGCCCACCCCACACCGCTCACAAGCGTGAGTGGAAGAAAGCAATGAAGGCAGCGATGGTGAACCCCAATCTGTAGCACGTGGAGGCACGAAGGATCCAAATGGAGCAATATGGAAGCGTGCATTTTGAAGCAGGGGGTGTTAAATCATGGGAGGCCCAATTTGTAAGTATTGATCTCAAATTATATTGTTTATGTAGTTTATTAGAAGATTGTTTCTTTGTACTAACCTCTCCGCAAATTGTGTCATCTTGCAACTTGATATCGTGGGCAGGTACCCTACTTCTGTCGAGAAAGCCTACCACCACCACCATTGTAGAGGAGATACATGGAGGTACTTCTATGATGACGGGTTGATTACCGAGGAGCAGTATATCCGGGCTACTGGAGCGCCCCCCTAGGTATTTGAAAGTAATTAAATAATGTCAATATTATTAATAAAGATTTAATTTTTCATACATTGATACATGTTGTTCCTTGTTCCTTGTTTCATACATTGATACATGTTGTTCCTTGTTTACAGGGGTCTTGCAGAAGAAGATGAGGAAGAAGGAGATGCAGAAGGAGGCAAAGAAGGGAGCGAGGATGCAGAGAACTTAGATTAGTCGTAGAAGTAGTGCTAGCTACTCTTTTTTGTACTTAAAGCCACTAGCTTGGCTTCGTGCCTCTCTTGTATATACACTCCTCTTATTTTTTGTACTTGAAGCCACAGGACGTGGCACAAGCACTTTTTGATCTATGAATCAATATACACTCTTTTTATTTTTTTGGCTTTCAATTTTCTTGTGCAACATTCTATCAATTAATGCCTTGTGAACTAAACGTTTGGGAGTTATAATGTCTTATTTAGACTTGTAATCGTCGGCTATGGACGTGCTTGCAAGAGTGCTAATTAAAATGCGGTTGGTTATAAGAATTGAATTGCACAATGTGAAAATGGGATTCTTGTAACTACATAGCATACACAACATACACAGCATTTTGTTCAAACACACAAAATTCTGCTTTTATTAACAAAAAATATCCTATAGAGCGTCTATATACGCGTCTCTCTGTTAAAGAGGACGTCTATTTGCACGTCTATAGATGCATCTATAAACACGTCCATATACGTGTCTTTCTATTTTTTAAAAAATTTCTAGTAGAGCGTCTATTTGCGCATCTATAAGCACATTTGTTGGTTATATAGATGCGCCTTTAGATGCAGGTTTGTAGATTCGCAAATAGATGTGCAAATAGATGCACCCGTAAGTTTTTTTTAAAATTATGAAAACGCGTCTGTAGGTGCTTTGTCTTGTTGTGTAATTAAATTAGGGTAAACTTGAATTTTCTAAGATAGCATTGGTATACCTTTAAAGCTATATTCATGCTTGTTTTTTTGGACGCAACATTGAGAAAAGTGCGCTCTTAATAATTATAATATTCCAAGAATAATAGGGGCACGAATAGCGCCTCTTTGGCTCTAATGATAAATGGGCATGGCTTCCCTTGAGGGGTCACCCTTTTGCATAGCTCTCTTGAGAGAATCGCATTGCTTGAATGGTATCCTCATGCTTAGCTGCACGTTCTCCAAGTCCGTGTTTGGTTGCTACATGCTTAGCTGGTCTAGTCAATGAAATGGTGCTGGAACCTCCTCCAAGTCCGGGTTTGTTTGCTATTTGCTATGAAGTGATTTCTTCTTCCTTGTGTGTGTGTGAAACGATCTCGGAGTATTATTGCGTACAGTGTGTGAGAGAAAAGATACCCAACATTGCAGATAGATTCCACTCTTTTCCTTAACGAGTATCTTTCATCCTCCATCGTGTCCTGCCTCTCACAATCTCTGTACAATCGTTCTGTAATTGCAGAAGATGTGTGAACTGTGATGCTTTGGGAGCCTCGGTATCAATAGCCAGAACATCCGAGGTCAGAAACGTCGATTTGATTGCTTCCGCGTGGTGAGAACTAGGGTTGATCATTCCATTCAAGCTTTCATTCAATGGAGGAGAGGATTCGGCACTGGTGAGAGATTGAACAATGTCCGATTGGCCACACTCGCGACGGTACTCCAAGGTGATGCTTGCCAGCTCGTGGCTGTCGTGAATGAATGCAGGCACTGTCTGCATGTTCATAGCATAGGGAAAGTCTTAGAGAACAAGCTGCTATGATTGAATGATTAGAATCACAATAGAGAAGAAATTTATCCAAGATCATTCCACCATTCAGGTCCATATGTTTACCTCTAGCATCCAACCGACGTATTTGACATTGTTCACATGCTGATTCATGTCCAAATCACTCCGTCGTGGCTGCATGAACGTCAACTCCAGTAATCAAGCCACGAACGAGGGGTCTTAAACAGAAAACATCCCAACTTTCCTGCCATAATTCTAAGTTTGAATAAGGATTATACTCAACTCATTACCTGGAGATCGGAATGGATGTATTGAGCATCGTCATCGATTAGCTTCTTGATCCTTTCGCTAGAATCCGCATTCTTGATTGCGCATCTGTCCATGAACCAGGGAGAGACTTCTCCCCGCACTTCATCGGGCATTTTGGAGAGTCTTCTGGTTTTCTGGTTCATCATCACCCATTTGCTGCATCAACACCAGCAAGCTGGGTAAGCCGTTTGAAAATTGGCAATCCATTTGCGGTTTGAAATGCCGTCGAGTGATGTACCTTGTGGCACGAGCTAGAATCTGTCCAGTTTTGTAATTGCGGACGAGCCAGTCTCTACGCATACCGTTCTTTCCGGATTCTGCTACCCAAGTGTCCAATTCTAGCACGTCGCCCCTAACAAAGCCTCTAGTTTTATCAGCATAACTGATATGATTTCAGAGAAAGAAACACAGATAATAAATCATTGAACAGTAGCGTACCATGCAGGGTAGTGCCCAATTTCGACTTGCATCCGAGAAACAACCCAGATCAGGTGATTCCGAATCATTCCATGGGTAGCACCGAAGCCATCTCCCAGTAGGCCAGACATCCATACGTGATTTAGCGCGCTTTCCTGCGATTATGTATAAAGCGTGTAAGACTACGAAACTAAATGAATCAACATGAATCATGAAACAAGAGCACGAAAAGCTGGTGATCTAGGCGTCTTTACAAACCTGGAAGTGATTAAGAAAAGTCTCTAACGACGCAGTTTTGTCAACACCCACTTCGTACGATCGAACAACAAAGGTTTGGCGGTAAACCATGCCACCCTCCACAAGCCTTCCTTGCCTGAACGGTTCGACCAATATCTTGCTCGTCGGTACACCTAAAATCTTTTCTGTAGCAAGATTGCCTGCTACCTCTTCCGCGGGTGCAATGTTCTCAGCAAACGTCCCAAAAACTGCATCAGTGAGCACGGAGCTTTTCTCTGAGGCGATGGAGATCATGCTAACAGCGCTTCTCGAGATCACGGAACCTATGCTCTCGCGATCAGATTTTGCTTGTAACTCCGTTTTGAGCACCTTTTGAGAGGTGCCGTTGACGAGGGGTATGGGCTGACCGCTTGCTGAAGAAGCTTTGGCGCATATCCGGTAAGGAGATGGTCTACTATCGGCCTGAGCAGCAGGGCATGAGAGTACACCAGAAGAGAACACGGCCAAATCCATGGCACAGGCAAAGATCTCTGCCAGAGAAAGCAAATTCCAAAACCCACGTAAGACAAGCTGGAGGTCTTACACACACTTGCAAATGAATGGACTCTAGTGCTCGCAGCTCTCACATCAGCTGGAAGATGGTAAGTGCTGCGAAGCAAGCATGCTTATATGCAGCAGATTCAGCTCCTGGGAGATGGGAAGGCGTTGGTGGTGGAGAGGCGGGAAGAACGATGGAGGGCAAGCTACGAAAGAACACATAAAAGATGGCGTCTGCGATATGCAAGGTCGAAGCTCATGGGCTGAAGGCTTGGAATTTACAAGGAGGATGCGAGCTTTGCGAGGGCGATCAGTGCGCATATGCCAAAGGACAAAAGCTTCATACGCAGTCCAAATATCTGCATTGGATGTTCATACGTATATTGCTTTCAAAGGTGGCGTTAGCTCATTCAAAGGTTTTGGTACTATACAATTCCACACGTTAGCGACGTTTCTTACCTCTCTTGCCCTTATGTTAAATTGCCATTTACGGCCTTACCGTGTAGGTTCATGTTGGGTGTGCCTTCTAGCTTTTAGGAGTGCGAGCTTTTAGGAGTGTGGGATATGGATCGTGTGTCTTTCGTTGAATTACCTTTAAAGGAGACTCTCTCTCTCTCTCTCTCTCTCTCTCTCTCTCACACACACACACACACACACACACATGTAGACACGCATGCACACACTTTTTTAACGACAAGCAACCTAAGGGGTAGTTTGCCATAAAGATCCAACGGTGAGTGTAGAAGTCCACCAAAAGCACCCTTGCTTTTCTTAGTGTAAAGCTTTAAAAAAACAAAAGTTGCGTTTTCTTACCATATCACCTTTTCTTACCATATCACCTCTGATCATTGATGTACAAAGAAGGTTGTTCTTTTGATTTGTACTTTTCTTTTTTTCCCCGTAAACCACCGTATCTATTATTCTTTTGATTGTACTCACACTTTGTAAGACTTTGGATCCATGCTTTCGTTGTTTTTTGAGTAATCTTTCTATGACTTTGGATCCATGCTTTCGTTGTTTTCTGAGTAGTTATCTTTCGATTGAGGCATCACGTGGAGAGAAACGATCAGCTAGCATGGAAGGAAGTAATATGGGTTTGTAATTTACACATTAAAGATTGGAGATCCTTGATTTTGCCCACAGTCGAAAGTGGTGATAACAAGATATGTTCATCTACAAAAGGCTGTGCCATGTGGCACGGTTCTGATCGACCAACAAAAACTATGAGCTCTCATTTTAGGCATCTTACGAGTTCGTTGTAGTTACCTTCATTGAACCTGCGCCATGTTTGTTGCCTTGTTTATTCTTCTTCTCCTAATAGACAAATTCTGGGAGTATCTTTTGCTACTAGTGGACTCACCCTCGTCTGCGTGGATCATCTATGCTTCTACTACTTTCCCCTTTGTGGGCTTGCCATCCTCGTTCGTGACCATCTCTATGCTATCCTCTTGCTTCTAGAACTCTCATACAAATCGACGATCTAAGATGCGCTACCTTCCATCACATATGATTGCAATCAATGGAAGCACTTGTGCTTGTTTCTAGGGTTAGATTATACCATCTATTTGAGAGTTTTCGAAGAAGGCCAGGCCATAAGAGTGCTACCGGGTTGTTTCATACTGACTGTATCGATGCATGGTTGGTTTCCAATGAAGCAGTTAGTGTTATGGCTCCTTGTATATCACAACATTGCCGATCGATAGGTTTAATCCAACCAATGAACTGTGAGCGCAATCGAGGAGGGACCAAAGGCAAAAGCCATCCTCTGTAGCATCCATTTTGTAGATAAATTTGTAGCCCATGGGATAACTGCATCTAGCCAGTACTATTGGAACAAAACACAAATAATTCAGATTGGAGAAGCAAGCAATAAACTGAAAGCGACAATCTTTGTCTCTCTTTTTTCAAGAGATGTGAATTGATCCATAGTAAAAGTATCTAATTGTACGGCTCCACAATCAAGTAGCACCTGCTAACATCAGAGTAAATACGTTGTACAAGCAACCAAAGAAACATCGTTGGGGAAAAAAGTGCCATTTTTTGAGACTATGATTGCCATAGAATTCCTGCTTCAAACAAAGTCCATACCTTCCATACATGCAATCTTGAAGAAGATATACTACCTTTGAAAATGAACTCAAGAGCTGCTATGATGAATTCTTTAGTATGTCATTAGGGACGCGATGAAGATCATTAGTGAGTGTCACATTCCTTTGCTGCATGTCATGACTTTCACTGACATGAAAGATATGGTTGTGTAGAATTTAACTAAAGGCAAACTTGAAATGCTGTTGTGTGGCATGAAGCACGAAGAATTTGTGAAGAAGCAGATGGTGGAGAGTGGGAACAGAGTCTAGGTAGATGATGTAGACAAGAGGTTGAGTGGTCAGCGGAACTTGGAGGGACTTGCTCCCCAATTCTTCCCAAATTCGCAGCCCAAATCACAGATCTTTATCCTTGCCCATTTGAGAATATTCCATTTGAATTTCGTAATTCGAGTAGCTCGATCGGTTCATAATGCAACCTCCACATCTTGGAAAATAGAAAGGTGGTTGATGTAGCTAACCAAAGCAAAGTCTCTTGTTTGTGTCTCTTCATTCATTCTACTCTTCTTATCCTCATGAAGCTCATCCCAGCTCCCTCTCGTTCCACCCTTTTCATTACAAAGCATTACCTCTGTAATCATCACATACTTTAGTACATGTTTTGCTGCAAACCAATGTTGCATTGAGGGAGCAGCTAGATATTGACCTAGAAAATTGGCAGTAAAAAGAATATTTGGTCGAGTGTTCAAACCGATAAACTATAGGCAACCAACAAGATTGGCATAGGGTTCATGTGAAACCTCAACATCATGAGTCAATCGAGCATTTTTGACAGAGCTCACAAGAGAAGGAGTGGTCGCAGAGTGAGCATTCGTCAAGGCAAACTTTTGAACTGCATCTTGAATGAATTTTGTTTATCGAAGTAGCAAAATTCCCTTGTGATGAAATCGCTGAACTTGAATACCAAGACATGAATGAATGTCACCAAGATCAACCATATCAAATGCTGAGGATAAGATTTTCTTTACATGTTGCAAGAAATTGAGATTGTTGGAAACAAGTATGGTGTCATCCACATAAAGAGCAAGAATGACAAAAAGGGCACTATCACGTTTGGCATAGTAAGTTGGAATCAGAGAAATAAGAGTTGAGACCTTGCGATGTTAGAAATTGATCAATTTTCATGTACCAAGAACGGGAAGCTTGTTTTAGACCATAAAGAGCACGATGAAGGCAACAAACAAGATGGTCCTGACCGGGAAGTATGAACCCTTCTGGTTGCTCCATATAAATCTCCTCTTTAAGATCTCCATTAAGAAAAGCAGTTTTCACATCCATTTGATGAATCTCCAAATCAAATTGAGTAGCAAATCCAAGAGTACCCGAATACTTGTGCTACGAATAATGGGTGAAAAAGTACCATGATAATCAACTCCTGCAATTTGTGAGTATCCTTTTGCAAATAGGCAAGCTTTAAACTTGTCAAAAGAACCATCAGCTTTGGTTTTAGTTTTATAAACCTACTTACATTTGAAAGGAGTGTGACCAGGAGGTAGTTCAGTAAGAACCCATGTAGCTTTAGAGATCAAAGAATCATATTCAGCTTCCATTGCCTCTTGCTGTTGACTCTTTTGTATAGAAGAAAGTCATCAACACAATCATGAGTAGAACCATGTTCAAAATCAATAGGCAGATCAACATAAATATCAACACTATCATCAAAGACCTATGTATGTGCAGGATGCAAATCAAGATTGTCAACACATTGCTCTACAGATGGAGAAGCAGTGATGCCATCAGATGAACGAGTAGTAATGACATCAGAAGTGGAATCATTATCAAATAGAAAAGAAAAGGCAGAAAGTAAGGACTCAGTGTCCTCTGCATCCTCGATAGACGATGTCCCTCCCATTAACTGCTCATTGAATATGGCATCACGATTGATTATCACCTTCTTTAAGGAGGGATCATAGAATTTATAACCTTTAGAATTCGGAGAATATCCAATGAATATGACCTTTTTGCTAGGAAGATCTAGCTTTTTCCGTGTCTCTTTTGGTACATGAATATAAGCAATGCAACCAAAAGTTCGAAAATGTGATATAGAAGGAGTCTCCCATGTCCAAGCTATGATTGGTATCTGACCAGAAGGTGCAGTTTTAGGAAGATGATTTGCACAAATATGGTTGTTAGAAGTGCTTCTGCCCAAAAGCTTTGAGATAATCCAGAATAAAAGAGCATACATCGCATAGCATCAAGAGAAGTGTGATTCTTATGCTTTGCATGAGCATTTTGTTGAGGGGAGTATGGAACAGTATATGCATGATGAATGCCACACTCAATGCAATAATCATTAAAAAGATTAGAAATATATTCTCCATCATTGTCACTACGAAGGGTCTTGATCCAAAAACCAGTATGAAGTTCTGCAGCAGTTTTATATTGCTTGAATACTGATAAGGCCTATGACTTATGTTGCTAGAGAAATGCAGTTGTATATCTTGACCAATCATCAATGAAAGTGATGAAATACCTATAGAAAGACTTGTTGAGAGTTGTGGTGCCATGAGCACATGTAGAGAAAAGGTACGAGTAAAGGGCAAGCTGCCACATGGCATGGAGGAGATATCCCATATGTGAGCAAGCATATGGATGTAAGTACCCTCACCTATAAAAGGGAGGTTCATTTGAAGTAATATCAATAAAGCACTTTGCACTATCTCAAGATTCTCTTTATGAGTCCAAGCTAATCTATCTTGGAACCTAATTGACTTGAGGTACATGTCATGAGCACTCTTTTCATCATGTTTCCACACAAGTTCCATCCACCTTAGAGCGCTGCATAGATCTTAAGGCTCACATGTTTTATCATGGTATCAGAGCTTAGGTATAGTCTCCTAGATTAGTTGTAGACACTCCTTAGGAGCTCATGTTTTTCTCCTAGGTTAGCTTTTCTAGTGAGAGATTTTCTTAGTATTAGAGATATATTTTTTGCAATATTGACTGAGAAGTCTGTGAGTTCAAGATAGAGACAGATTAGTTTTTTGTTCTAAGGAGAAAGACTCCCATAGCAAAAGCAACCACCGCAACTTCTGCTTGTAGTCCTCCATAGCTTTCAAAACTGCTTTAATGGTAGACAACTCCTTCATCGAGGACTCGTTCTAAGCAACATTTGCATTTGTTGCATTCTCTATGAGAGACTGGGCACCTTTACAGGCCTTCTTGAGATAAGCCTCTCCAAAACAAGCTCCAAAGCTAGCCAACACCTCCAAAGAGTTCATCGGCCTGAGTGGCACCTCCTTCATTTGAACTATGAGCCAACAAGCTGCATCGGTTAGTGACTACATCAGATCATGCTTCCTTAATCGATGGTGGCCCCTTCTTATCCTATGGCAATGGACGTTGTTGACAAGCCAGGTCTTTCATTCACGTCTAGTGCTCTTGGGGGATTGTAACCACACAAGGATTCTCTCTCGTGACACACATATATCTCTCTCTCTCTCGCTGCTCTGTCGACCCGACAGCACCATAGCTTCCAGCTGTATCCAAACACTGACTACTCCAGCCCATCTCCACGCTCCTTGCATAGCTCCTACCAATGCCCACCTCCAAGCTTCAGAGCCGTTGTCAAGGATATGCAAGAGAACCTTTGCTACAAAACAGTGCCGAAGCATTGCCTGCATCGCTATCGATGTCCATTTCCCTGCAAGGTTCAAACCTTAAAGCCATGATATGCCACGTGGTAGATAAGGTGGTAACCTTTAACTGTGGTTAAGTTAACTGTTTAGGTCAGTTGAACCTTGGTACAGTTTGAGTAACTGTGGGTTAACCTATTTGGGTTTAAAGATTGCCACATGGCACAGTGCCACCTAAGCACAGAGTCCCTTGCTAAGCACAGTATGGAATTGAGCATGTGAATCCTTGTGCCACATCATCAAAGGCCCTCTTCTTCACAAAAACTTCGACAAGGTGTAACTTGCAATCCAGAAGGAATTTGCACACACTCCAAAAAGGAAAAGTGATCGTCTTTTCAAGATCTACATGCTTGTTAAGTCAAAATCATTGTGTGTAATTAGACAATACCAATATTGAAAGAAATCAATTGGTAAGACCTTTGCAACAAATGGAAAAGCAAAGCATGAATGCACACATCGTTGTCATAAGCATGCCAAAAGAACAAGTGTATGAGATGACCATAGCATGAAGCATGGCATCCACACAGAGTCCACACATAAAGCATCAAGGCACATGGAAGAACAAAGCATCATGCATGAAGCTACACAAGGAAGAAGATTGTAGATTGAAGAACCAGCAGGTCAACTACACACCATCGTCATCAAGCCATGAGCCAAAAGGTGACATCAATGGAATGTATTGAGAAACAAAAAAAAAAACCATTGCCAACCTTGCCTATATTTTGTAAATCAAACCCGACCACCTGAGAGTAGCCATGTAGGCACCCAGGCGAGGATTTGATCTTGTAACTCACATCTGACCACCTTACAGCAGCCAAAGAATCATGGCACCAAGGGGAGGTGTTGAGAGTTGTGGTGCCATGAGCACATGTAGAGCAAAGGTATGAGTAAAGGGCAAGCTGCCACATGGCATGGAGGAGATATCCCACATGTGAGCAAGCATATGGATGTAAGTACCCTCACCTAAAAAAGGGAGGTTCATTTGAAGTAATATCAATCAGGCACTTTGCACTATCTCAAGATTCTCTTTATGAGTCCAAGCTAATCTATCTTGGAACCTAATTGACTTGAGGTACATGTCATGAGCACTCTCTTCACCATGTTTCCACACAGGTTTTGGGTGGTAGCAAGCTAAGGGTGTCCACTTCCGGACCACTTTCGGGTGAGTGTGACACCCGCTCGAGTGAAAATACAAAGGTTTTGCTTCGGTCTGCAATACCTCGATCGAGGTATTAGTTCACACACGAGGACAACCGAGCCAAGCCAATACCTCGATCGAGGTGCTCGGCTTTTTTCACCGGACCGAGCCTATACCTCGATCGAGGTTTGCTGGCAAGCCACCTATACATGCCACATCTACCTCGTTCGAGGTATCGTGGCAATCCAGCTACACCTCGATCGAGGTAACATGGCATGTCCAGCTATACCTCGATCGAGGTATGTGCCATCCGACAGGGCAGCTGACATACCTCGATCGAGGTATGCTGGACCGATGACTTGGCCGCATGTCGAATATGTCAATCAAGACATGTGGCATCCGGCTGCTGCCGACATACCTCGATCGAGGTATCGTGGCATGTCTATACCTCGATCGAGGTAGATGTACCGAGATGTATGGGCATGTCAAAATACCTCGATCGAGGTATCGTGGCATGTCTATACCTCAATCCAGGTATGATGGAGCGATATGTATGTTGCATGTGAAATACCTCGATCGAGGTAGGGAAACCCTAAATTTTCTTATAAAAGGAGAGTGACCCCCCTCATTCTGCATACCTCGATCGAGCTCCTCCTCATCGACCGATTTCGGATTTTTCGGACGTCGACGGAATTGCGCTAGCGACGGAGAGCGATCGATGAACAGCGACGGAGATGGACAGAGCGGGAGAGTCCAGGTAGGGTTTTTTTAATGTAGCATTTTTTTTTGCTAAAATTTATTTAAATTTTAGTTTATAGGAATAATTATAAAAAATTTCTAAATTTCAAATGCATTTTAAAGTTTTTTTGAAATTTTTGAATTACGACATTTTTTATTTAAAATGTGAAAATGAACAAATTTTATTTTTTAAAATTAGAGTTATTTTTATTAAATAAAAAAACGTTCATAGGAATAATTATAAAATATTTCTAAATTTCATATGCATTTGTAAATTTTTTTAAAATTTTTGAATTACGACATTTTTAATTTAAAATGTGAAAATGTAAAAATTATTATTTTTTAAAATCATCTTTGAAAATAAAGAGATTAAAGTTATTTTTTAATTAGAGCTATTTTTATTAAAAAAAACATTTAAATTTTAGTTCACAGGAATAATTATAAAATATTTTTAAATTTGAAATGCATTTTGAAGTTTTTTTTAAAATTTTTGAATTACGACATTTTTTATTCAAAATGTGAAAATGTAAAAATTTTGATTTTTAAAATCATCTTTGAAAAAAAAGAGATTAAAGTTATTTTTTAAATTAGAGCTATTTTTATTTAAATAAAAAAACGTTTAAATTTTAGTTCATAGGAATAATTATAAAATATTTCAAATTTTAAATGCATTTTAATTTTTTATTTAAAATGTAAAAATGTAAAAATTAGGCTTTTAAAAATCATCTTTGGAAAAAAAGAGATTAAAGTTATTTTTTTTAAATTAGAGCTATTTTTATTGAAATAAAAAAATGTATAAATCTTAGTTTATAGGAATAATTATAAAATATTTCTAAATTTGAAATGCATTTTAAAGTTTTTTAAAATTATTTTTAGAATTATGTAATTTTTTATTTAAAATGTGAAAATGTAAATATTTTGTTTTTAAAATCATCTTTAAAAAAAAAGAGATAAAGTTATTTTTTAAATTAGTGCTATTTTTATTTAAATAAAGAAACGTTTAAATTTTAGTTTATAGGAATAATTATAGAATATTTCTAAATTTGAAATGCATTTTAAAGTTTTTTAAAATTATTTTTGAAATTACATAATTTTTTATTTAAAGCCTGAAAATGTATATATTTTGTTTTTTGAAATCATCTTTTTAAAAAAAGAGATTAAAGATATTCTTTTAATTAGTGTTATTTATATTTAAATAAAAAAACATTTAAATTTTATTTTTAAAAATGATCTTTAAAAAAAAAGAAAATAAGAGTTTAAGTTAGTGAAGTTTTTATTTAAATGTCAAAAAGTATATAATTTGTTTTTTAAAATAATCTATTAAAAAAATTTTATAACTGAAGTTTACAAATTACTGAAGTTTTGAATTTAATATAACGTTTAAATTTTGCTTTTAGAAATCATGTATCAAGAACAAGAAAATAAGAATTTTGTTAAAATAAGAAAATCATGTATTAAAAATAAGAAAACAAGAAAACAAGAACAAGAAAAAGAGAGATTAAAGTAGGTTTTATGTTATTTTTGAAATTGGTGCTAATTTTATTTAAATAAAAAAACGTTTAAATTTTAGTCTTCAAAACCATCTTTTAAAAAATCATCTTTTATGTGGAATATTATAGATTATATAGTTGGTTAAGAGTTGTTTCATAATTTAGGTAGAGTAAGTAGGCTGTATAAAACACCACATGGGCATTATCCCTAAAACACCACACCACATGGGCAAAGACCCCAACACTAGAGTGGTTAGATGCATAAGCGTATGGCTAATCGGATCTTCTAAATGCACCAGCGCATCGAAAACACATACGTAATTTATGATTGTCCAAGGGTCTCCTCTCTCCCCAAGCATGGGAACCAAGTGATGATCTATAGGAATGGCCACTAGTTGAGGTGGATTGCCCAACCAAAATAGATAATATTGAAAAGGCCTAATTATTTTCTCAAAGTTCTCGCTTTAAAAGGTCTGTAGTGTCAACCCAATCTCTTTTTTAATGTGTAGTCCGAGAAATACTAGATGCGCCTTGCTTGTGTATTGTTCAAAGTAATGTATTAGGTATCCTTCTATCTCCTCCATATCTATTGCAAACCCAAGGCAGTAAAGCATTCAAAGAAGGTCTTATTAACCAAACCTCTCCACTATCTGTCCTTAGTATAGGGGCCATAAGTGGACAATATGGTCCTTACACCACATGTGGAAAAGTTTCATATTGGATAAAAAGTAAAAAAAGGGAAACATATAAGGAAAAAATATTTGAGACATCTAAGTTTAAAAATGCAACAACTAAAGTTTGAAAAAATTTTAATCAAAATTAAGAATTTTTAATAATATTGAGTTTGATAAACATAATATTGAGCCACACATTTGGCATTAGGAAAAAAGGGAGCTCATTTTGGGGCCCTGTAAGAAATTCACTATTTTCTCTTTTCTCTCTCTACAAAAGCAAGAAAATATGGATACTTGCGTGAGAAATGTCAGTGTGAAAAGGAATAAATATATTCTTTCACATGCTTTACATTCAATGTTCATATAAGAGCAACACTTTTCTGTGCAGAATTTGGTGATTCTGACACCGCAGACGCGTCCGGAACGGCCCAAAACCCCAAGAACGGCACTGGAAACGCTGGAATCGGACATCCGGAGGCCCGGAAACGGCCAAAAAAGGCCGAAAAGTAGGATTTGCAGCAAAATGCGATTTGGCACCTTTTGAAACCCCAAGAACGGCACTGGAAACGCTGGAATCGGACATCCGGAGGCCCGGAAACGGCCAAAAAAGGCCGAAAAGTAGGATTTGCAGCAAAATGCGATCTGGCACCTTTTGAATTCAAAAGGTGCCAGATCGCATTTTGCTGCAAATCCTACTTTTCGGCCTTTTTTGGCCGTTTCCGGGCCTCCGGATGTCCGATTCCAGCGTTTCCAGTGCCGTTCTTGGGGTTTTGGGCCGTTCCGGACGCGTCTGCGGTGTCAGAATCACCAAATTCTGCACAGAAAATAAATTTTTCACCTCATTAATGTGACATGCTTCTACAAACATATAGTACTATTTCTTTTTCTTATTTTCATCTTCTTTTGTTGAATTTTCAACGTTACGTTGGCCCACTCCTAATTGGTTGAGAGCCTATTTTCTCTCTCTTCTAAAAGGCCCCAAAATGAGCTCCCTTTTTTCCTAATGCCCATCTACCGGTAGGTGCATAGGATGATCCCAACGACATCCTACCTCATCAAGGAGTACGTACAAATAGTTTTCATTACGTAAATAGATTATAAGTCATATTGAATAGAATATTATTTTCATTACCCAAATAGAATATTAATTTCCATGTGTTTTTTTAGTGCATGCGCTAGCCCAGCGCACAGGTTCTGGCACCACTATTTGTATGCAGATAGAGATTCTGAGAGCTGAGATGAGGGCACTGCAGGATGCTAGGGCACCCCCTCACTTGGTTGCGAGTCTAGATTCAGTTATTGAGGCTCTGGGTCGATTGGACACAGTTGAGGACGTTGTGGATAGCTTTTAGGCACAGGCTGAGGCAGACATCACTGGTGATGGCTTGGATTCGAGAGCCATTCGATAGTTGTTTGAGCGTGAGTCACAACACAGGTAGGCCTTAGAGGATATGTTTTGGGATGGTCACACTGAGGCGATGTGACCATGATCAGGGTTCCCCTTTCATATTTTATGTTGTAGGCACCCCATCATAGCAGCACACATTTATCCGAGATATCTCGCTGCGAATGGTGGTCGATTGTCTCACAACCGTCAGATAGCCAGGTCATTTGCCATGCAGCTATACGCTGAGTTTGTGCTTGGTCATCGGGTAGACTACCTTAGTACCTGTCCAAGATCAGGAGCGGGACATGGTAGGATGGGGTGTCAGGAGCATCAGATTACAGGTGTTCGGCGTCGACGCGAGGCACCAGAGTTGCACACCATCCCTGCACCAGCATTGTGAGCTGTTGGAGGACAGATTAGGGGGGATGTTCATTCAGTGGCATCATCCTTGCAGCACATGGTCTTTGCCCTATCGAGATCACTTTTGAGTCCACCTCCCCCACCTCGATCATCGATGGAGCCTCCCACATCTACACCACCTCCCACATCTACACCGCCTTAGCACGAGTTGGAGGCTCGAGACGCACGGATTGCAGAGTTGGAGGCATTGTTGGCTCAGTTTAGGGACGAGGTTAGTTATTTTGATTATGTTAGTTTATTTTTTTGTAGCGTGTTTTGAACTGAAGTTTTTTGGTTAATTCTCACCATGTACGCGACATGTTTGCATTGCAGGCACATCTATTGCGTCAGGAGATGGAGTCTCGTGTATGACTGTTGCAGACAGATTTGGAGGAGCAGAGGATTCGGACATGCATAGCATACCATTGTGCGAAGCACTATATTTTGTAGTTGAGGCATATTAGTCGTGATCCATCTCGCCATAGGATCGACCCCAGCATGGCCCTATACCCCGCTCCTCCTCTGTAGATGTGCCGATTAGGACACCCATAGACGCAGCAGTCATAGCTAGGCTTCCTACTGCCACTTGCGTCCCTTGCCACGAGGAGTTTGACACCGTAGGGTGGTTTGGACTAGGGTGTGGCCACATCGCACATCTCCATTGCATGACCCGCCACATGGTGGCACGATCAGTGTGCCTTGTATGCTTTGCTGACATTGACGTGGCCACATACAGAGGACTAGGCATGGATGATCTATATCTTGGTCATCATCAGGCCATTGATCCATTCGCCCGCGTAGTCTTGATAGAGCACTACAGGGAGGAGGCACAGAGAGCATTGCTGATGCAGGAGGGTGCTAATACAAAACACGGGAATGTCAGCCATGCTTGGAAGATGGAAAAGATAGGCTTATCTATGGACGAACAATAGTAAGAGGAAGCTTGAACTGAAAATCGGGTGAAGATACATCTAGAAAGCACACATAGGCAGGGTAGGGTGTGACTGGTATAGTGTGAAATACTACACGAGAAGAATCTTCAGCATAGAATAGCACATAGACAATCTTAAAAGGACCAACCCTCATGATATCACATTGATCTTTACAAGCGAGTGTTAGAGGCACGGCGTTGCATGAGGTTGTTCATTAAGGCAAACAAGAATGCCATGACAAATGTCAACAGTTGGAGAGCTTGCACATCACCTTCAGCTTCTTCCAGTTCTTGTAGTCGCCATGCTATTTCTTCAAGGGGTGTGTGGTCTGGCATCCTTCTTTTGAGCAATGTCCTTGAGAACCCTCCTGATGATCTTTCGAAGTCGGTGAACTCGTATCAAGTATGCCCAACACTTAGTTTCATGATGACCACAACCTTTGCATTCCTTACAAATGATCACCCTCCTTCGTGGCTTGCGGCTTTGTTGGGGTGGCGGTTTCACTCGCATCATGTGTGCTTGAAGTACAAGCTTCACGTACCAAGAAATCAGCAACAAGATTTCGAGCTCGAGGGATATGCTGAATTTTTACCTCTTCAAATTGGTTGCAAAGTTCCAAGGCTTGTTGATGTCATGGAACCAAGCCTTTGCTCCGCACCTTCCACCTTCCACTAACTTGTTCACACACTAGTTGAGAATCTCCTTGCACCTCCAATTGCTTGGCATGATGTTCTTGTGCCTTTTGTAGCCCAAAAATGAGCACCGAGTACTCAGCTTGATTGCAAGTACTTGGGGGTGAAGACTTGCTGTAACAATACTCCTCACCACCCGGTGAAGTGAGCTTCACACCCACGCCAGCCGCCTTGGTCGAAGGTTTGTAAGCTCCATCAAATTGAAGAATCCAAGATGTCATCACACCAAGACTAAAATTCAGACATCCCAAGTTTCTCGGTAGTCCAAGATAGGTAGGAGGAGAGGGTGGGGAGAATTCAACACTTGAGCCAAACGTTTAGCACCAAATAAACTTGCAATCCTTTGTTGATAGTTTATCTTAAGACCAGAAAGAATTACAACTTGAAGCTCAAAATGAGGCACAAAAGGTTGATTAGGTACAAATGGATTCGTTGGTCGAAACATTACCAACCATAGCCGAGGCCTAGAAACCTTTGTAGTGAGATTGTGAATAAACCATTCAGGACGAGCTTATCCACAGGAATCAACAAGCAGATGTGCCAAATCTCCCCCCAAGATTGGGGAGCATCCCACCCTTCGATGAAGGACACCGTTTTAATTACCTCTGAAGCAACAAGTAGTTCGATCATCACACAATGAGTAGAAGTAAAATCAAAATCCTCCCAGTGTATCAGTAGTTCTTCACCATGAATCATCCATGGTGTATCATTGCACCCGTCATCTCCTTCAATAATGCACTGGAAAATCAGCCATTGAAGGTCGACTTGAAGATCAAGGAAGACATCTCGTGCATTGGTAGCCGTAAGGTACGGAGGACCAGGCACCAATTCCTTAAACGCATCGAGAAGTGACATAAATGTCCACCCTCCTCGTGTGGCGTGCGTCCGTGAAGTGAGCTTGGAGAAGTTTTGAATCGGCGATCTAGAAGGAGATGTGGATAGAGCACATAAAATGAAGTATTTTTGCTTTTTACAGCAAGAGCAAACTCCCTACGGTTAGAGAGTTACAGTTCCCGCGATTTCAATATATAAATAAAAATCATTACATTTTTATCACTTCCAACTTGTTGGCCCAATGATAAGTCTTTCTTTTGTGAAGGGAGAGGTCTTGGGTTCAAATCCTACTCTTTAATGAAAAGAGAGGAGAGGAGAGGAGAAGGAGAAGAGAAAGAGAAAGAGAAGAGACAGGGGGGCACGGGATCTGCTGTTACAGTTTTGCAGGGGCTCAGAAAACTGTCCGCGACCAGAAGCCACAGCAGTCCAGAGAACTGTCACGCAGATGAACGCAGAAAACTATCCATAGCCGCAGTAGTCAGAGAACTGTCGGAACTGTCGCGCGCAGGTGAACGCAGAAAACTATCCGTAACCAGAAGTTGCAGCAGCCCAAAAAAAACTGTCGCACAGGAGACGCGCGAATCGAATGCATGCGCAGTAGCTGAGAAAGAGCACAGATGGTATAGTTTTGTAGATGTGACCCGTACGAGTACAAGATTCGCCACTAGCCGTGGAGATTCGTATCCCAGCAGCCACACCAAAACTATTAGCCGGAAAAGAAATCGAGACCAGAGGCTAGAGGCTAAGCATGGCGACGCTCAAGGGCCATAGAGAAAAGGAGATCATGAGGGCGAACGGTTGTCATAGGAGGGAAAAGGGAATTAGAAGTGGAGGGAAGGAAGTGAGAGACTATGAAACAAGGGGAAAAGGAGAGGGGGAAGAGAAGCATGTACAAGATAGGAGGAGGAATGTTGAGATGTAGACATCAAGGGAAGAGAACCATACTTTATTTGAAAGAAGGGATGAGAGGGAAATATCAAAATACTAGCTAGGTGGCTTTACAAGAATGAGTGTGTCTCATCAAGGAATAGCCCCTTCCTTTTATAGACAAAAGAGGGGGTCTCTCCCCATTAATGTATCCTCCCACATGCATGGTGTGTGTGGAAAAGTCTCCCATGTGGGCTAGGCGGGTATGCACTCTCAATTGTGTGCGACAACTCTTTGCCTCAATTTTCCACATAAATCAAGCCCCATATCTCAATTCTATGATACTCCCTTGGTCTCTTTCCAATTTTATAATATGTTCAAACCTCTAGGAGGACAAGTGGAGGGTTGGCACAAGGAATCTTGCCACCTCATCCTACTTTCCCCATTATTTAACTTGCTCTCTTGGACCTTCTATACCTCCCCCACATGGGCCTATCCCATATGGAGGGAATAACTCAATATAATATCCATCTCTGCCTATTTTATATTGCTTCTCCCATGGACTTTGGGCCATATCTCACTAAATGCAGCCTAGGTGGAGGGGTGGCACATGGAGGAGCCATGCCACCTTACATTTTATAATATTACTATCATGGATTATGTACAACACACCTTATGGGTCCTCTTACATGGAAGGGTAACACATGGTCATGCCCTGCCACCTCAACCTTGGGCCCTATGCACACCATATTTTATTATACTATTGCCACATATACAAACACACATACATATTAATGCCTTTTTCCTTAGACAATTTTATCCATAACAGTTCCCCCCCCCAAGCAGGGAATGCACAGCATTTCCATGGCTGGGTCCATCATGCACAAAGAAAGGCTTGAGGTAACGCTTGTTGATCACCTTCTTGCCATATGGTTCATGCAGCTCCTGAACTTGTACAGACCCATTGCTACGTTCTTTGATGACTTTGTATGGACCAGCCCACAGTGGCAGAAACTTCTTATCCATTTGGTGGTCCAATCTTCTGTTATCAAAGCATAGCACAACATCCCCCTCAGCAAAGTGTCTTTCCCATCCCTTGCGAGTCTTAGCATCCAATCGGGCCTTTTGTCGATTCTTTTGGATCTCTGTTTGGTGTAGTGCAAGGCATCGGGTTTCATCTAACTTCTCAAGTTGTACCAATATGGCCTCTACATGTTCATCTTCTGTCATCCTCTGTTCCTGTGCCAATCTCAAGGCCGGAATCTCTATCTCTAGTGGTAAAACTGCTTCAGTACCATACACCAACTCAAAAGGAGTGTGACCTGTAGATGTTTTATGAGTGATGTTGTAAGCCCACACTGCTTCAGTGACCTTCTGATCCCATTGGCTCCTATTCCCTGCAGCCATTTTTCCCATGGTTTTACAAAGGAGGCCATTGGTCTGCTCTGTTTAACCCATGGATGTTGGATAATAGATGCTAGAAGTGTGATGATCAATACCCATGCGATCCATGAGTAACTCCAGTGCTTCATTTAAGAATGGACTCCCATGGTCAGATACTATCTCCATGGGAGTCCCAAACCTTGTGCAGATACGTTCAAATATGAAATTTGAAACTGCCTTGCCATTTGCAGCAGGGAGGGCAATAGCTTCATCCCACTTAGTGACATACTGAGTGGCTACCAAAAGATACTTCTTTTTGCGGGCAGTCATGGGCAAGGGCCCGACAAAATCTATTCCCCACTTCTGAAACGGATGGATGGACATCACTGGGTGATGTTGCCCGAGACGCAAATCCTTCCTACCAAAGAATTGACATGGTTCACAGGTTTTGCAATACAAAGTGACATCCTTGAACAAGGTCGGCCAATAGTATCCAGCATGTAAAATCTTCTTAGCTGTATAGTCACTGGCATAGTGGCCTCCACAAAATCCATCATGATAATGCTTCAATACCTTAGGCACTTCATTTGCATCAATGGCCCGTCTTAGTACCCCATCCATGCCTTGACGGTACAACACCCCATCAAGGAGGGTGTAGCGCCTACTATCTCTGCGGATCTTCTTTCTCTCATAGCTAGTACTTTCTGAAGGAAAGGAGAAAGTAGTCAAAATCTTGTAGATACCACCATACCATGGATCCCCAACTTCTATGGCTACTACAAGGGTTACATCAAGGCACTCCTCTAAATCAATCAAAGCATTCTTCAAGTTGGAACAACCCCCTTTTACAATTTTGAAAGAAAAATCATATTCTTGTAGAACTGCTAACCATTTGGCCAACCGGCCCATGGGATTTGGTGATTGAAGAACCTGCTTTGCAACACCAGTGCCAGTGAGTATAAAGAAGGACTTTCCAACCACATAATGCTTAAATTTCTCAATGCAAAACACCAAAGACAAGGCATGCTTGTCGGCCTCTGAATAGCGTCGCTCACTGTCGAGCAATTGTCGAGAAGCAAATCGAACAGGATACATGAACCGATCGTCCCCTTGCTGGAGAAGAATACCAACCAGAGTGTGCTCACTAAACCCAGGATTGATATAGAAGGTCTTTGACCAGTCTGGATTGCGTAGAATGGGTTCTGAAGCCAGAGCATTCTTGATTTGTGCAAACCCATGATCACAATTCTCATCCCAAGAGAAATCAACCCCATCTTTTTATAGCATAGTCATGGGCCATGTCAAAGCAGCATATTGATCAATGAAGCGGCGATAGTATCCTGCTAGATTGACAAATGAGCGTACCTGACATTTGGTTGTAGGTGGGGAGAGCTTGAGGATGGCTTCTACCTTCTCGGGGTCAGAGGCTTGACGCCCTCGGATGAGACAACATGTCCCAATAGCCTCCCTTGAGTGGCTCCAATGGTGCATTTCTTAGGGTTGAGACTGCCATTTGCATCATTGACCCTTTGGAAGGCCAATCTAACCTTCATGATGTGCTCCTTATGTGACGAGAATATACAAAAATCATCTAAAAACACCTCCAAGAAATCCCCCAAATAAGGAGCAAACACCATCTGCATAAATCTTTGAAAGGTAGTAGGAGCATTGGTGAGGCCAAATGGCATTACTTTGAATGCAAATTTCCCCCAGGGTGTGGCAAATGTGGTTTTAAGCACATCTTCCTCGGCAATTCTGATTTGATAAAACCCAGAGTAACCATCACAGAAAGTATACATCTCATGACCACTTACCTTCTCAAGAATGAGGTCTTGAAAGGGCAGAGGATGATGATCCCTCTTGGTGGTAGCATTGAGCTTCTTATAGTCGATGCAGACCTGCCACTTGTTGTTTTTCTTTGGGACGACTACCACTGGTGAAACCCATTCAGTATTGTGAACCGGAACAATAAACCCAGCCTCTACAAGCTTCTGCAACTCTGAGCGCAAAGCATCGGTCTGCAGGGGCCCTAATCTCTGATACTTCTGAGCCACAGGATTCGCATCATCAGGCTTCAGCTCTATCTTGTGCTCTATGGTAGTCACATGGCGAAGGTGGTGGTAGCTAGTTGCAAAGAGGTCAGGGAAATCTTTGAACATTTCTAGAAACTCATCTTTCTCACTTTGAGTGAGATCTGGGGAAAGCATTGATTCGAGTTGTTGAGGACTAGCTATTATCTTTTTTGTAGGTGGCAGGGTCAGAGACACCCCCATCAAGTAAACTTCCTCCTCTGAGAATTCCTCCCCCCCGTCTGATTCTTCCATGGACTCAGACACTTAGGATGAGAGAGTATCACCGTCATGCTCCTCTTCTTCTTCCAGTTCCATGGCACCAGGTTGTACTAGGATCTTCTCCTTGGAAGCACCAAAAGACATGTGTCCTGTCTTCCAATAGCTGACTGCATCACTTTTTCTCAACCATGGTCTCCCGAGTATGGCTGGGTAACTTCTGCCTGTATCTTCAATGTCCACTACATAGAAATTGACAGTGGTGGTCAACCCATTGACAGTGATGGGCAAATCCTCAATGACTCCCATGGTGGCGAGTCGTCGACCATCTGCTACCTTGATTCGAGTGGAGGAACGCCTTGTACATTTCAAATTCAATTTCTTCATGATTCGGGGCACCATGATATTACATGCAGCTCCCCCATCAACACTCACATTTTTGACACGGCAATTATCTATGATGACATCTACTGTATGTGGGTGCCGATCAATTTCTTCAGAGATAGAAGATACCTCTCGTACCTTTCCCTTTTTCTTACTCTTCCTTGTTGAGAGACCTTGCTGCAGCTCACGTCTCACCTTAGGGCTTAATGCTATTAGTTGAGGGAGTGTGATGCTCAAAGATCGATGAGCAAGGTCCTGAACGACTGAATAGTCCTCTTGCCCTGAGCCGATGGGAAAATCCGAGGGTGACCACTTACTTCTGCAAGATCTTTTAGTTTTCTCTGTTGGTGGGTCTGCCATCTCAGCATCTGAGGGCTCTGAGAAGGACACCTTCTTCCTGGGGTGGCCCGGTCCACGGTTTGGAGAGGGGTCCGAGGTGGCACGACTTCTTTTCCCGAGGTCAAGGATCTCTACATCAGAATCCTCAGTGCCCAACTCACTTAGAAGATTCACCCTTGGAATATTGGGGCATTCTGTGCGATAATGACCCTTCTAGTGGCACTCGTAGCATACAACATTAGCACGGTCTCTTGGAGGGCGGTTGGCTTGATTTCTGATGCCCACCATCTCAAGCCGAAGATCATTCAGGGCCTTGGCTAGGTCATTGACTCCACGTTCTATTGCAGGGGGGGCCTCTTTAGTTGGAGGGGCCACGGGAGTAGAGAGGAGGGGGGCTCGTGGGTGAGGCTGGGGAAATCTTCAAGGCGGAGGGTGAGGATATCCAACTTGTTGAGGGTAAGCATCTAAGGGAGGACCATACATTTGAGGTGGAGGCGGTGGATACATCCTTGATGAGGGGTGGGGGTATGCCCCTGAGTTAGACCCCCCAGGTTGTTGTTGCAGGAATTGAGGGGGTTGCGGAGGGACAATCATCTTCTTTGAAGCGGGGTCAGACTGAACTTTATCAAACTTTTGAGCAATCTCATGTGCTAGCACCATAGTTTCTGGATTCTCCATTTAAGTTTGAGGCGGAATTCATCACTCGCTCCTGCTACAAGGTAGCCCAGCACATGCTGAGTCATTCCAGCTCGAAATCCGGCATTGTCCTCCTGTGTGGCAATCAAACGGTCTAGGAGCACGGTCGCTCGATCCACATATCGACATGCCGTCTCACGTTCTGACTGCTTCAAGTTTGCCACCTGCAGGTACACATTCTCCAGATCCTCTTCTTTGCCGAAATACTCAATCATTGCTGCTGTCAACCTTGGCCAGCTTTGGCGAACGTCTTCAACTTGATTCTCATACCACACTTGAGCCAAACCCTCTAGAAATGTGGGAAGAACCAATAGCCATTTGTCTTCAGTAAGAAAGTTGAGAGAAACACAACGGCGCTTGAAGGCCACAAGATACTCATTTGGATTTTCTTCCACCCATCCACAAAACACGAGAATGTCAACCATGCTTGGAAGATGGAAAAGATAGGCTTATCTATGGACGAACAATAGTAAGAGGAAGCTTGAACTGAAAATCAGGTGAAGATACATCTAGAAAGCACACATAGGCAGGGTAGGGTGTGACTGGTGTAGTGTGAAATACTACACGAGGAGAATCTTCAGCATAGAATAGCACATAGAAAATCTTAAAAGGACCAACCCTCATGATATCACATCGATCTTTACAAGCGAGGGTTAGAGGCACGGCATTGCATGAGGTTGTTCATCAAGGCAAACAAGAATGCCATGACAAATGTCAACAGTTGGAGAGCTTGCACATCACCTTCAGCTTCTTCCAGTTCTTGTAGTCGCCATGCTATTTCTTCAAGGGGTGTGCGGTCTCGCATCCTTCTTTTGAGCAATGTCCTTGAGAACCCTCCTGATGATCTTTCGAAGTCGGTGAACTCGTATCAAGTATGCCCAACACTTAGTTTCATGATGACCACAACCTTTGCATTCCTTACAAATGATCACCCTCCTTCGTGGCTTGCAGCTTTGTTGGGGTGGCGGTTCCACTCGCGTCATGCGTGCTTGAAGTACAAGCTTCACGTGCCAAGAAATCAGCAACAAGATTTCGAGCTCGAGGGATATGCTGAATTTTTACCTCTTCAAATTGGTTGCAAAGTTCCAAGGCTTGTTGATGTCATGGAACCAAGCCTTTGCTCCGCACCTTCCACCTTCCACTAACTTGTTCACACACTAGTTGAGAATCTCCTTGCACCTCCAATTGCTTGGCATGATGTTCTTGTGCCTTTTGTAGCCCAAAAATGAGCGCCGAGTACTCAGCTTGATTGCAAGTACTTGTGGGTGAAGACTTGCTGTAACAATACTCCTCACCACCCGATGAAGTGAGCTTCACACCCATGCCAGCTGCCTTGGTCGAAGGTTTGTAAGCTCCATCAAATTGAAGAATCCAAGATGTCATCACACCAAGACTAAAATTCGGACATCCCAAGTTTCTCGGTAGTCCAAGATAGGTAGGAGGAGAGGGTGGGGAGAATTCAACACTTGAGCCAAACATTCAGCACCAAATAAACTTGCAATCCTTTGTTGATAGTTTATCTTAAGACCAAAAAGAATTACAACTTGAAGCTCGAAATGAGGCACAAAAGGTTGATTAGGTACAAATGGATTCCTTGGTCGAAACATTACCAACCATAGCCGAGGCCTAGAAACCTTTGTAGTGAGATTGTGAATAAACCATTCAGGACGAGCTTATTCACAGGAATCAACAAGCAGATGCGCCAAATCTCCCCCCAAGCTTGGGGAGCATCCCACCCTTCGATGAAGGACACCGTTTTAATTACCTCTAAAGCAGCAAGTAGTTCGATCACCGAACAATGAGTAGAAGTAAAATCAAAATCCTCCCAGCGTATCAGTAGTTCTTCACCATGAATCATCCACGGTGTATCATTCCACCCGTCATCTCCTTCAATAATGCACTGGGACAATCAGCCGTTGAAGGTCGACATGAAGATCAAGGAAGACATCTCGTGCATTGGTAGCCATAAGGTGCAGAGGACCAGGCACCAATTCCTTAAACGCATCAAGAAGTGACATAAATGTCCACCCTCCTCGTGTGGCGTGCGTCCGTGAAGTGAGCTTGGAGAAGTTTTGAATCGGCGATCTAGAAGGAGATGTGGATAGAGCATACAGCAAGAGCAAACTCCCTACGGTTAGAGAGTTATAATTCCCGCGATTTCAATATATGAATAAAAATCATTACATTTTTACCACTTCCAACTTGTTGGCCCAATGATAAGTCTTTCTTTTGTGAAGGGAGAGGTCTTGGGTTCAAATCCTACTCTTTAATGAAAAGAGAGGAGAGGAGAGGAGAAGGAGAAGAGAAAGAGAAAGAGAAGAGAGAGGGGGGTGCAGGATCTGCTGTTACAGTTTTGCAGGGGCTCAGAAAACTGTCCGCGACCAGAAGCCGCAGCAGTCCAGAGAACTGTCACGCAGATGAACGCAAAAAACTGTCCGCAGCTGCAGCAGTCAGAGAACTGTCGGAATTGTCGTGCAGGTGAACGCAGAAAACTGTCCGTGACCAGAAGTTGCAGCAGCCCAAAAAAAATGTCGCACAGGAGACGCGCGAATCGAATGCACGCGTAGTAGTTGAGAAAGAGCACAGATGGTATAGTTTTGTAGATGTGGCCTGTACGAGTAGAAGATTCACCACTAGTCGTGGAGATTCGTATCCTAGCAGCCATACCAAAACTATTAGCCGAAAAAGAAATTGAGACCAGAGGCTAGAGGCTAAGCATGGCGACGCTCAAGGGCCATAGAGAAAAGGAGATCATGAGGGCGAACGGTTGTCATAGGAGGGAAAAGGGAATTAGAAGTGGAGGGAAGGAAGTGAGAGACTATGAAACAAGGGAAAAAGGAGAGGGGGAAGAGAAGCATGTACAAGATAGGAGGAGGAATGTTGAGGTGTAGACATCAAGGGAAGAGAACCATACTTTATTTGAAAGAAGGGATGAGAGGGAAATATCAAAATACTAGCTAGGTGGCTTTACAAGAATGAGTGTGTCTCATCAAGGAATAGCCCCTTCCTTTTATAGACAAAAGAGGGGGTCTCTCCCCATTAATGTATCCTCCCACATGCATGGTGTGTGTGGAAAAGTCTCCCATGTGGGCTAGGCGGGTATGCACTCTCAATTGTGTGCGACAACCCTTTGCCTCAATTTTCCACATAAATCAAGCCCCATATCTCAAGTCTATGATACTCCCTTGGTCCCTTTCCAATTTTATAATATGTTCAAACCTCTAGGAGGACAAGTGGAGGGTTGGCACAAGGAATCTTGCCACCTCATCCTACTTTCCCCATTATTTAACTTGCTCTCTTGGACCTTCTATACCTCCCCCACATGGGCCTATCCCATATGGAGGGAATAACTCAATATAATATCCATCTCCACCTATTTTATATTGCTTCTCCAATGGACTTTGGGCCATATCTCACTAAATGCAGCCTAGGTGGAGGGGTGGCACATGGAGGAGCCATGCCACCTTACATTTTATAATATTACTATCATGGATTATGTACAACACACCTTATGGGTCCTCTTACATGGAAGGGTGGCACATGGTCATGCCCTGCCACCTCAACCTTGGGCCCTATGCACACCATATTTTATTATACTATTGCCACATATACAAACACACATACATATTAATGCCTTTTTCCTTAGACAATTTTATCCATAACAGTACTTTCATGATATTGTTCTTACTTTTATGATGTATGAGCATTTTCGTACTTTCATGATGTTCTTCACACTTTG
This sequence comes from Dipteris shenzhenensis, assembly GCF_047967505.1. Taxonomy (NCBI): domain Eukaryota; kingdom Viridiplantae; phylum Streptophyta; class Polypodiopsida; order Gleicheniales; family Dipteridaceae; genus Dipteris; species Dipteris shenzhenensis. The sequence continues at coordinate 36,265,365 of NC_141611.1, forward strand.
TTTATCTCAGTTTATAGTTTGTTCAAATCTAACATAAACATTTAAAATTAGGACTATGATTTTGAATTTTGAATATCTCAATTCACACATCTAATACATAAGGTATTTAAAAAAGAATGCCATGTGAAGTAATTGTAAACATTAAGCATTGAAAAAGTGTTTAAGTTCCAACTTTATCATTTTGAATATCACATTGAATTTCGTATATATCAATGCTTGCAATTATTACACTAAACCTAAGAGCCGTGCGAAGTTTCATCCCCATGTGCGTATTTAAAATTAAGAGTATGATTTTGAATTTCAAATATCTCAATTCACACATCTAATACATAATGTAATTTAAAAATAATGTCATGTGTCGTAATTGTAAACATTAAGCATTGAAAAGGTGCTTGCAAAAATGTATGCATTATACGTTCCACATGGCGCAAATCAAATCAGTTGGAGACCAAATCTTGCGTGGATGTACGTCTAGGGTAGCCTAAGAGCCATGTGAAGTTTCATCCCCAACAGGGTTTAGGATTTAGGGTTTAGGGTTTAGGGTTTAGGGTTTAGTCGTGCTAGTAGGGATTGTAAAAATGTACGCATTATACCTTCCACGTGGTGCATACCAAATCAGTTAGAGACCAAATCTTGCGTGGATGTACGCCTAGGGTAGCCTAAGAGCCGTGTGAAGTTTCATCCCCAACAGGGTTTAGGATTTAGGGTTCAGGGTTTAGGGTTTAGGGTTTAGGGTTTAGTCGTGCTAGTAGGGATTGTAAAAATGTACGCAATATACCTTCCACGTGGTGTAAACCAAATCAGTTGGAGACCAAATCTTGCGTGGATATACGTCTAGGGTAGCCTAAGAGCCATGTGAAGTTTCATCCCCAACAGGGTTTAGGATTTAGGGTTCAGGGTTTAGGATTTAGGGTTTAGTTGTGCTAGTAGGGATTGTAAAAATGTACGCATTATACCTTCCACGTGGCACATACCAAATCAGTTGGAGACCAAATCTTGCATGGATGTATGTCTAGGGTAGCCTAAGAGCCATGTGAAGTTTCATCCCCAACAGGGTTTAGGATTTAGGGTTCAAGGTTTAGGGTTTAGGGTTTAGTCGTGCTAGTAGGGATTATAAAAATGTACGCATTATACCTTCCACGTGGTGCATACCAAATCAGTTGGAGACCAAATCTTACGTGGATGTACGTCTAAGGTAGCCTAAGAGCTGTGTGAAGTTTCATCCCCAACAGGGTTTAGGATTTAGGGTTCAGGGTTTAGGATTTAGGGTTTAGTCGTGCTAGTAGGGATTGTAAAAATGTACGCATTATACCTTCTACGTGGCACAAACCAAATCAGTTGGAGACCAAATCTTACGTGGATGTACGTCTAGGGAGCCTAAGAGCCGTGTGAAGTTTCATCCCCAATAGGGTTTAGGATTTAGGGTTCAGGGTTTAGGGTTTAGGGTTTAGTCGTGCTAGTAGGGATTGTAAAAATGTACGCATTATACCTTCTATGTGGCGCAAACCAAATCAGTTGGAGACCAAATGTTGCGTGGATGTACGTCTAGGATAGCCTAAGAGCCTTGTGAAGTTTCATCCCCAACAGGGTTTAGGATTTAGGGTTCAGGGTTTAATCGTGCTAGTAGGGATTGTAAAAATGTATGCATTATACCTTCCACATGGCGCATACCAAATCAGTTGGAGACCAAATCTTGCGTGGATGTACGTCTAGGGTAGCCTAAGAGCTGTGTGAAGTTTCATCCCCAACAGATAAGTCCACGTGCATATTTCATTAGTACGTGCGCCATTTTTCATCCGTAGTCGTGCTAGTAGGGATTGTAAAAATGTACGCATTTGTCCTTCCACGTGGCGCATACCAAATCAGTTGGGCACCAAATCTTGCGTGGATGTACGTCTACGGTAACCTAAGAGCCGTGCAAAGTTTAATCTCCAACAGATAAGTCCACATGCATATTTCGTTAGTACGTGCGCCATTTTTCACAAGTAGTCGTGCTAGTAGGGATTATAAAAATGTACGCATTATACCTTCCACGTGGCGCAAACCAAATCAGTTGGAGACCAAATCTTGCGTGGATGTACGTCTAGGGTAGCCTAAGAGCCGTGTGAAGTTTCATCCCCAACAGATAAGTCCACGTGCGTATTTCATTAGTATGTGCGCCATTTTTCATACGTAGTCGTGCTAGTAGGGATTGTAAAAATATACGCATTTGTCCTTCCACGTGGCGCATACCAAATCAGTTGGGCACCAAATCTTGCGTGGATGTACGTCTACGGTAGCCTAAGAGCTGTGCAAAGTTTAATCTCCAACAGATAAGTCCACATGCATATTTCGTTAGTATGTGCGCCATTTTTCACACATAGTCGTGCTAGTAGGGATTGTAAAAATGTACGCATTATACCTTCCACGTGGTGCATACCAAATCAGTTGGAGACCAAATCTTGCGTGGATGTATGTCTAGGGTGGCCTAAGAGTCGTGCGAAGTTTCATTCCCAACAGATAAGTCCACACGCGTATTTCGTTAGTACGTGTGCCATAGCTTTGCCGCAGTCGTGCTAGTAGGGATTGTAAAAATGTACGCATTGTACCTTCCACGTGGCGCATACCAAATCAATTCAGACCAAATCTCACGTGGATGTATGCCTAGGGTGGCCTAAGAGTCGTGTGAAGTTTCATCCCCAACAAGTAAGTCCACACGCGTATTTCGTTAGTACGTGCACGAATTTTCTTAGTCACATTTTTAAAATGTCCTAAAGCACAAAACAAATTACAACATTACTACTAATAAACAATTTTTTGTTTTACAAACACAACTAATCCCATTGAGAAGACATCGGACATCATGTATAAAATAGAATCTAATACAATGATGTGTGTGAACGTGTATACAGCCATCATAGTGAAATACAAAAGATGAGTCCATGAAAATTACAATGGTACGGTCACACAGTATACATATCGAATACAAAAAAGTGTAATCAACTAGTGATACCTAATAAAAATCAATCTAATCAATTGATGATCCCAAAAAATATGATATGTAATGTGCTACTCCTCAGGATCAGCTCTCATGCCAATAGTTGCAAGTATGCTCTCGTCATCCGCCACTGCAAGGCGCCATCGTGGAGTGGACGTCGCCTTGCAAGTGCGAACACGACTCAAAGTAATCTTGATCCCAACAACAAGATGAGAATACATGTATGCCTCCTGATCCGCCATGTACTCCTAGAACTCAATATAGCGACCACGCCTCTGTATCTGCTGAAAATAGTGGCCACCTACGATCATGCTATGAGCATTGAAGTGCATCCCATGCCCATCCACTGTATCCTCATTCAGCACACTCTTCAGCATAGAGCATCGCAACAAGTAATAATCCACACCCTCCTCATTGCCCTCCGAAGCAATAACCGCGAAGATATCACCGATACACAAAATATCTATAAGTTGGTCATAATCTCTAGAGGAACTGAATCCCGCATCCTGATCATCATGTACCTCCTCCCAAGGCTGGAAGGGAGAAAGCACTGGCCGTACCCATGGATCAGCCCATGGTATCATGGAGCACCCTCCCCAATCATCATCAATGCATGCATAGCAAAAACATGCAAACCGTCGAGAAAAGATCACGGGGTGAGACTCACCTACACTCCTGATGGAATGGAAATCAAGAGTGCCAGGCACAGAACGACAATCAAAAGGCCTAGACTGATCAAGACTCCCAATGTCCACGCACCAAAAATATCGGCTCACCACCCTATCGTCACGCGACTGAAATGAGGAGATAGCACTAGTGGATAAGTGCTGGCTGCACCACCGCACCACATCATGTGCATCCTTGAAGCGATCGGCACTGTGATGCAACTGGTATCGACGCAAAGCACGCTTCACGCAAGCACCTGCACCATCGTGCTCTCCCTTACCGTGCCCTGTCTCGAAGTAGCTCCATGTGATCGGAATGCCTGTCTCACGGTGCCATCTGCAGAACCAATAAAACTGTCTAGCGGATTTGAACTGACCACCGCAGCTGTCTGACCAAATCTAGCACGGCTGCCATGTGACACCATGATCCCCTCAAGAAACTATCATGCAAAGTGAAGCAATGCTACACAAAATGGGCATCATGCGATCGATCATCACTAATGTAGAAGTGATACTCTCGCACAATGACGCATGAGTCCATGGTGCTATCAATGCCATCCACATGAGCCTGTGCATGACAATAGCTAATGTGCACAAATATAGCAACCTGCAATATGGCATTGAAAAAAAATATGACTATTGAAATAATTCAATATAATGAGGCGGGGAAAAAATCAATACTCAATCACATGTCACCTGTTCGGAGAAATAATACTCCGATTGGATCTCATGCTGTGGTGCAAAGGTATAATTCTCCGCAAAGTCCACCACTGAGACAACCACCCCTGTAGGAAATGTCCTCAAACATGCACGGAACTGATGATCCTCCCATTTCACAGTGTGCGAGTGGCGTATGTAGCGGTACAGCTTCCCTTGAAAACTGTCAATGAATACAACACGTGGTGTCTCCTTCCCCACAAGCTACAACCTCCTCGGCTGTGCACCACCATCTAATGTCAAGGTACAGTACTCATACTGCTGCCAACGAACCATCTGCACATCACAAGTATCTAGTGCAACTCGTGGCACTCTAGCAAAGTCACCACACAAAGTACACATGCCTTCCACACAATCAAGGGAGTGGAATAAAGCATCACCATCTCGTGTACACAATATGGAATGAATGAAGTCACGAGGGCTAGTAGGAACCACTCCCCTATGACCATCAAGGGAACGGAATACGTCATACATCAATCCAAAATCCACATGGTAGTGACAACAGCATGTGTCACACTCCTGAGAGCATCGCACAAACCATGGCCTGCATCGCTCAAATGACCTCTACCCAATTTTGAACTCTGGGTGCGCCTCTATAAACTGAGTGTACAACTCAGTCTGGGTACACTCCAAAAAACATGCACCATGCTCAATGTACACACCGCGTGACACCCTCTTCCACAATGCCTTCTTGAACACTGGGGATGCTCTGCAATGCTCGTCCCAAAACTGTTGTATGAAGGACCTAGTGGAATCATCCAACAATCGATCACTACGAGGTGCACGACCACTCGAAGCCCAAAGAGCATCAGTCTCACTATCCTCTAGACTCTACCTCCTAATGATGCCTGCTCGCAATGTGCGTGGTGCAATCTGAAGAAGACGTGAAGCGGTATGCACATGGCCTATCATATGAGGTCTACTAATGGCAGCCACAATAGCACGATGTGCTGCCAAGGCATCACTGGAGTTCCTATGCTTAATAGAAGCATAGGAACGTCGAACACTGCTAAGGACCTCGCTAGATACAACCCTATCTCTACGTGCACCAAGACCAGCAAGCCTCCTACACTCTACCAAGTCAGGGTGATCAATCAGGGATGTGAGACGAGAAGACTGCGAAGCTGGCATGAGGTCACAAAAAAAAGACTGCACAATCTTGCTAGTACAACGACGGATGGTGGACTTCGGCAAGTCACATCGTGAAGTAACACTGCTGCTGCAAGGTGGGGCAAGGGGATCAATGGGAGATGGTAGGGTGGACGGGGGAAGGGAGGTGCCAAGCGGAGCGGGGGGAGGGGGAGGGGGAGGGGGAGGGGGGAGGGTGGAGGGGGAAGAGGTAGAGGTGGAGGCCAAAATGTACGTGGCTAGGGGAAGGGCGGAGGCTAGAGGTAGGGGAGCGGATGAGGATGGGGGGACAATGGAGGTGGGGGTGGGGGTGGGGGTGGGGGTGGAGGTGGGGGTGGATGTGGGATGTAGAGGTAGAGTTGGAGGTGGATCAGTGGTGGCAGCGCGAGCTCGAGCTCTAGAGGCTCTCTTGCGCTCACAAGCCTTCCACTTGCGCTCCTCGTCAATGAGATTTGGGGGGGGGTTCCTACATCTTTCACGTCTACTAGCTCTACGGCTTTGAGACCCCATTCTTAATGAAAGTAGGATGGAAGGTGTGACAAAGTGATGAGGAGCCAAGAATGGCTAAGAATGGGTGAAATGAACCAAAACGTGGTGTCTTATAGAGAGCCTCAACTCATCCACTAGATTGCTCTTAGATTGTTCTTCATTATTATTGGTGGAGAGGTGCTAAGATTGAAACTAATTGGCTAAGTTTTGGTGCTAAGATTGAAACTAATTGGCTAAATTTTGTACCTTCAAATACCTCGATCGAGGTATGCTATGCCCAGATCATATACCTCGATCAAACCATATACCTCGATCGAGGTATTCAATGCATTACGCATGTATAAACCTCGATCGAGGTATCCCTCGATCATAGCACATACCCCTCGGTCATATACCTCGATCGAGGTATTGTATGCCTCACGCAGGTCATATACCTCGATCGAGGTATTCTATGCCTCGCACATCGTCATGTGTATACATCTGGCTGATGTGGCACCATGCATGGTCATGATGTGGTAATATAGTCTCTTCCATGACATTGAAAGGTGATGTGGCATGATGAGTTGGCATTCATGAGGTGGTAGATTGACATGGCAACTTGAGGTGGAGGGATTGGTGACGTGGCAAGGTTGAGGAGGTATGCCAAGGTGGCAAGGTGTGATGACATGGCTCATGATGTGGAATGATGAGGTGGCACATGTGGCAACACGTGTGGCAATGTAAGGTGACATGGCAAGGAGTGATGTCACATCTCCTTGATGACATGGCACCACATGGTCTAACAACGTGGCATGGTTTTGATGACTCAGCCTTCCGCATGGGCAGCATGCACACTCCAAAGGCTTGCCATTAGGGTCGGTGATGCTCCTAGCCTACCTCATCAAGCCTAATACCAAGCCTACCTTGTCTTGGTATTAGGCTTGGGTGGCCCTTTTTCCCCCATAAAAGGGAGATTTCATTGTTGGAGGCCATATCGTACGTTTCCCTTACTGAAATTTAACCAAAATTTTTTCCTCTTATTCATCATGCAGAGGACTAAAAATATTGACATTTTTGAAATGTTTGGTCATGTTTGAGAATTACTAGATTTATTTTTAATATTCTTTGTTGATCCTCTAAGGAGTAAAAGTAAAAATTAAACTTCAATCTTCCTAAATCTAACCATTGGATTTGGGATTTGATGATTCAACCACACACCCTTATGTGCCTACTAACCTTCCACTGAATTGGATTTGCTTAATTATTCAAAATACTAAAAAAATGTGGTGTGCTACTAAAATGCATGTATTTTATGACTTTATTTATTATAAATAATTATTTATAATTAGATAAATCATTCAAAAAATTACCAATAAATCAAGTTAAAGCTCTACATAATGCAAAGAGACCACTTACAAAGTTTCAATAACATTTAATCTAAAATGAGTGAGAAATTTAGAATTTAATATGACACTCTCTGTTCGTGACAAACGTGTGACCACCCTGGAACCATGCCGTGTGACACAAAGAAATTTTTTGTGTGTGCATCAAATTTTCGATCAGACTATACGATTGTGTGCACAATAGCAAGTGTGATGTTGTCTTAGAAGGCTTCAAAGACTAGATCCATAGGGAAGTAGGTGAGATTTGCATTTTTGTGTGCTAAAAAGCTTGTTTTTCCGCCTCCTAAGGATTGGGGACTGAACAAAAAGTGGACACCCTTAGCTTGCTACTTCCCTTCCATCCACCTTAGAGTGCTCCATAGATCCTGAGGCTCACATGTTTTATCAAGGCTTGGATGGAGGAAAAGGTCCACATATATCAGTGTGAACAGAATCCAATAAAGCATATGAATGAGTTGAAGTAGATGCATGAAAGGGTTTTCGATGATGCTTGCCAAGAGCACAATATTCACAGAGGCCCATGTGAGGACTAGCTGGGAGATTCATACCATCCACAAGATCATGACGATTTATAGCAAGTAGCTTGGCAAAATTCGAATGAACAAAACGATGATGCCATAGTTTGCAGTCCAAATCACCAGGGGCTATATCCACATTAGCAATATCATCATTTAAGGAAAGTTGAAAGAGGTTACCATTCCGAGGAGCAACTGCTATGGTATGTCCATCTTTTTCAATCCGACACTGTGTGGTCAAAGCCAATAAAGAGATCAAGATTAAAGCATCGATTGAAGTGCATGATTGTAGTCTAACTAGAGACCTCAATTCATCCATAAGCATGGTTGGAGGGCTAGGAAATTACTTCTTAAAAAGTAAGCAATGAATACCAAATTATCTAGTTACTATAGGGTCATGAAATGGAAGCTCAAGGTAGTATAGAAGAAAGGATAAGTAGAAATGATAGTTGGGAGAATCCAAGGAGCATATGAGAAAGAAAGAAACAAAGATATATTAATTTCCTTGGGAGGCCTCACAAGCCTAGGGGACAAAGTACAACAAATGGAAGAGAGAGAGAGCGCATAGCATAGAGCATGGTGTAGTAGTGTCACTATTCAAAGAGAGCAAGAAACAAAGTAGTAGTCTGATGACAACAAGTGCAAGCCTAACTAGAAATGTAGGGCTCGAGATGGACCACCCAAACATTTAAGGTGGGGTAGTGGTGGGTAGCATGTGGTGGAGGGCAGTCAAACATTGGTCAAAGGAGCAACCAATCTCCATGTGATATGTCATTTTGTGGCCTCAAATCCCTTTCCTAGTAATAAAATAGTAACAAAAAATCCCTTTTCAGAACTCAGCTCTTATCTAAGGGGATATATCGCCTTTTGTAGCTAATGAGTTGTCTGTATCATGAGATCATATTAAGAGAAATTTCAAATACGTGATTATGTCAAAGAGATATGTGCTGACGGAATGTGAAGGGGAGAATCCGTGTATCATGAGATCATATTAAGAGAAATTTCAAATACATGATTATGTCAAAGAGATATGTGCTGACGGAATGTGAAGGGGAGGGATTCTGGAGTACCAAGGATTTAAAAAGTAGTAACGCAAGGAGCTTTCATTTTGGTAGCATAAGTTTTGAGAATGAGGGGACTCTCTTGTGTTATCTTGAGAAAGGATGGAAGGTGTTTGCAAATGATGACTAGTCCCCTACCTTAAGTTGGATTGTGAAAAGCCTAATCCATTAGAAGACAAGTCCTCATTAACGTAAATATGCAGGCAGAAGCGAGTTCATGAATAAGCAAAAGAAGCAAGATAAATCCAATAAAGGCAAGACGACAAGAAGGGCATGAGCCAAGCTAGAGGACGAGCCCAAAAGCCTTTGAATATTCAGTTTTGCAATTTGTAGTAACGACAATCTATGGGAGCTTTTCAACATCGAAGGTTTTGGCCTTTTGGTGCATCTTTGGCCTTGCTGAGGTCGCATCCTTCTTCCAAAATCGCCTTGCGACAATTCTTCCGCTTCGATAGTTTCCTATCTTGTCCCCACCCTTTCGTGTAGTTTTCGAGCTCCTCCTCTTCGCTCCATCCGCCTTGCTCCTACGCTGCCCATTTCTTAGTAGGAGCTTTTGGTGCATATAAGTATGTATCCACCAGGCTGGCTCCTCAGCACCTTGCTACACCCTGCCAGCTTCCCTTGGATGTAAGAGCTGCTTGGTCTTTGATTTCTCCCAGCTGAGTGTTCTTTGCTAGCCTTAATTTCACCTGTGGCATGGAGTTGGCCGCAACTACGTTCTATTCTACCGCCCTGTCATGTCCTAATACTCAGGACAAGAGGCGGACGCCTGTGTTACAAGCGTCTGCAAGCGGTCAGCACATGCCCCTCGTCAATGGTACCTCCCAAAAGGTGCTCAAAACAGACTTGCAGGGGAAATCCGAGCGCGAGAGCATAGGCTCTGTGATCTCTAAGAGCGCCGCAGCCATGATGTCCATCGCGTCCGAGAAGAGCTCGGCGCTCACTGGTGCAGTTTTTGGAGCGTTTTCTGCCGGCCTTCTACCTGCCGAAGAGACTCTTAGCACAGAAAAGTCTTTCGGTGTACCAACGAGCACGATATTGGTCGAACCATTCAGGCAAGGAAGGCTTGTGGAGGGTGGCATCGTCTACCGTCAAACGTTTGTTGTTCGATCCTATGAAGTGGGTGTTGATAAAACTGCGTCGTTGGAGACTTTTCTCAATCACTTCCAGGTTTGCAAACTTGCCAAGACAACCGGCCTTTCGAAACTTCTTCGATATTGATGTCATTAGTTTCTTACCACCTTTTCTACATAATCTCAGGAAAGCGCGCTAAACCACGTCTGGATGTCTGGCCTGCTGGGAGATGGCTTCGGTGCAACCCATGGAATGATTCGGAATCACCTGATCTGGGTCGTATCTCGAATGCAAGTCGAAATTGAGAAATACCCCTCATGGTATGTTCCTACGGCTTGAAGTTCAGAAGCCCAGATTGGGCGTTTTTTTGAACCAGATTGTACTCAGCTTGCTGATGAAAATTTGATGTCCTGTAGGGGGGACGTGCTGGAATTGGACACTTGGGTGGGAGCATCGGGAAAGAACGGCATGCGCAGAGATTGGCTGGTCCGGAATTACAAAACTGGACAGATTCTAGCTCGCGCCACAAGGTATGTCATCCCGGCTGCAGTTCAACCTTCCAACTCTTATAGGATTCTAGCAAGAGATCACGTTAAATTCAAACAACTTACACAGCTCACTTGTGTTGATGCAGCAAATGGGTGATGATGAACCAGAAAACCAGAAGGCTCTCCAAAATGCCCGATGAAGTGCGCGGAGAGATCTCTCCTTGGTTCATCGAGAGATGCGCAATAAAAGACGCGGATTCCAGCGAAAGGATCAACAAGCTGTCTGACGATGCTCAATACATCCATTCTGATCTTCAGGTGATTAGCGACGGTCTGATTTCAAACGCAAAATTCTGCTCCTGTGAGCAGAGTTGTCGAAGAACTAATTCAGCACATTTCCCTTGGTCACTAACGTTTTGGAATACCTGCAGCCACGACGGAGTGACTTGGACATGAATCAGCATGTGAACAACGTGAAGTACGCTGGTTGGATGCTAGAGGTAAGCGAAACCCGGCTTGAATGGTGAAGCCGTCTGAATCACTCAAGAAGTATATATTTCGGATCGTTTGTAGCACATCTAGAGTACAATTCAAATCATCAAGTAGCGCGTAGTTATGGGAAACAAACTTCTCCCGAACTCTAAAACGTTGCCCAATGCCTCGTCTTTCGACCTGCAGACAGTGCCTGCATTGATTCACGACAGCCACGAGCTGGCAAGCATCACCTTGGAGTACCGCCGTGAGTGCGGACAATCGGACATCGTCCAATCTCTCACGAGTCCCGAGCGGCCCCCTTCAATCAAGGAAAACTTAAGCGAACTGATCAATCGAATCCCTCACGGGCCGGCAGTAGTTGAATCGGCGACACCGCAAGCCTTTCTCGCCACCTTGAGTCCATCGCCGGCAACATCTACAGCCATGTTGACCGATCTGAGCAGCGATTTTATGGCCGGCACGGAGGCATCCAAGGCATATTCCGATCAGACACAATATACACATCTGCTGCGATTACAGAATGATGGTGCAGAGATCGTGAGAGGCAGGACACAATGGAGGGTGAGGGATCAATCGATGCGCTCGTAATAATTGAGCGTCAGCAACGATGATTTTCCTTGCAACATACAGATATAATAAGACTCGTACAAAGTCTATACGCTTTGCAGCCTTGCAAAAGGTTGCTCCAACCTATAGCTGTGGATACGTAACCACGCAAATGAGAAGCTGTAAAAACAACTTTAATACACAAACTAGTATCCAACCCGCGCTCCGCTGCGAATGTAATGTGTAAAAAATTCATGTCCTGCAGCTCTCTCCTTTCCTCGCTACACACTAACAATTGCCCTTTTAGTTTAAGAATGGAATGCAATAACATGGATATCGATTTGTATAACATCCTCGAGGAGCAATCAATGCTAGAAACTTGGTGGTTTCTGATGGAATCGGCACCCAATTGTTGCCCGTAGAGTTGGGGTTTGCGTGAGCTTGCTAGGCTCGAGAGACCGTAAAATACCCAATTGTTGCCCGTAACAGTTGGGGTTGGGATTTTGCGTGAAGCCTTGCGGGGCTCGAGAGACCGTGAAATCCTTCTAGAATGACTTGAAGGAGATGATTGGAATCAATCGACTTGACTTGGGAATCCATGCCTGCGCCACCAAAAATTCACCCCTTGTGTGATATTGTCAGCGGCTCAGCCTAATGTGTTCTGACTCTGAGAGCACATATTGCTGCGGGTATCGAGCTTAAAATATCACCTCGTACCTGCAAGGAGTTTTGATCACTTAAAGCACCGATTCCTGATTGATCACTTAAGCACCGAGGCTCGTTCATAAGTTCCCAAGAGAAGATTGCGGGATCACATCCTTGTAAGCGACTCCTGTGATGGTGTTGACCCTTGTGATTATTGTATGGGAAGGTGAGAAAGCAGGAGACGCGATCCGTACGTAGAATCGCTTTCCAATTCCATTGAGGATTGCCAATTGTGGTCCACACTGGTATAGTGAAAGCTCTGACCTGGAAAAAGGCTTACCGGGACATGGTTCTCGTAAAATCCTTTGACACTGGTGTCTGAGAAGAATGCGTCTTCATTGTCTAGGTCCGACACACCCGAATTGCAAGCCCATTGAACGTACTGCAATTTATCGCAGTAGTCACGCAAATTACTACAAAAACTAATAATCAATCTATTCCCAGGCGTTTCGCTTCACTTCGCACAAATTCAAGGGGCTAAGAAAGTTGGATCGAAGAACAGAAGCACGTCACAAGAGACTTAGGAACATGCAAATGGGTCGGAACATTCAATCGCCGCAAAGGAAGTTGAAACTGCCACCATTTTAGATCGGATGGTCCATATTCTATAATTAAAATCCAACGATAGAGAAAACCCCAATCGTACTCCCCCAAACCTCTCCTTAGATCGGATGGTCCATATTCTATAATTAAAATCCAACGATAGAGAAAACCCCAATTGTCCTCCCCCAAACCTCTCCTTAAGAGAGAAAAGAGATTACCGTATCTCTTGTTTGTCTTTTTGGAGGTAGCTTAGTGATTTAACTCTTTTCAAAGAGAAATTATGAATTTCTAAAACAAAAATAGAAATTATGAATTTTGATTTTCAAAAAATCTTTCCCACTACTTAAGTCGAGGTTTCCACATATTCCAAATGCAACTACAATCTAACTTTGACATACACACTGTTATGGATAAAATTATCTAAGGAAAAAGGCATTAATATGTATGTGTGTTTGTATATGTGGCAATAGTATAATAAAATATGGTGTGCATAGGGCCCAAGGTTGAGGTGGCAAGGCATGACCATGTGCCACCCTTCCATGTAAGAGGACCCATAAGGTGTGTTGTACATAATCCATGATAGTAATATTATAAAATGCAAGGTGGCATGGCTCCTCCATGTGCCACCCCTCCACCTAGGCTGCATTTAGTGAGATATGGCTCAAAGTCCATGGGAGAAGCAATATAAAATAGGTGGAGATAGATATTATATTGAGTTATTCCCTCCATATGGGATAGGCCCATGTGGGGGAGGTATAGAAGGACCAAGAGAGCTAGTTAAATAATGGGGAAAGTAGGATGAGGTGGCAAGATTCCTTGTGCCAACCCTCCACTTGTCCTCCTAGAGGTTTGAACATATTATAAAATTGGAAAGAGACCAAGGGAGTATCATAGACTTGAGATATGGGGCTTGATTTATGTGGAAAATTGAGGCAAAGGGTTGTCGCACACAATTGAGAGTGCGTAACCACCTAGCCCACATGGGAGACTTTTCCACACACACCATGCATGTGGGAGGATGCATTAATGTGGAGAGACCCCCTCTTTTGGCTATAAAAGGAAGGGGCTATTCCTTGATGAGACACGCTCATTCTTGTAAAGCCACCTAGCTAGTATTTTGATATTTCCCTCTCATCCCTTCTTTCAAATAAAGTATGGTTCACTTCCCTTGATGTCTACATCTCAACATTCCTCCTCCTATCATGTACATGCTTCTCTTCCCCCTCTCCCTTTCCCCTCCAAAGCAAGTAATTGACCAAAGGTGATATGAGCTTCCTTTTCTTTAAGGTCGGACAACAAGTCATAGCTTCCAATTCCTTGTCCTAAAGGAAAGTCTGATTGGCTAACTCTCCTTCTAGATGCCTTCTTTTTCTTACTACGGTGTTCCTCTTCCTGATGTTCCTCATCTACTTCTTCCTTACTTTCTTCTTCTTCTTTTGCTTTACCATGCTCCCGTTTAGCCATCATTACCCCTCTTTCCTCATCCCCTGAAGAAGCTTCTAACAAGGATACTTGTTTTTCTTCTTTCTTTCTCAATCTAGGACACTCGAGGCCATAGTGACCTTTTTTATTACATTCATAGCAAGTGACCCCACTCCTATCTCGAGGCCTATCTTCACTCTTTAGTGCTCTAGGTTGTCGTGCATTAACCAAATGCAATTTCAAATCAGCAAACTCTGCCATCAATTGAGAGATATTATGATCTAACTCAGAGGACTTTGGTACCTGAGGAGTGCCCATTACCTCCACCTTAAAAGTTGAAGCTGTTGAAGACACAAAAGAGGATTCGATCTTAAGAGAAGCTTCTTTCTTGGTCGCAATGCGAAGCGCCTCCACGTATGATCCAACGACCAAGTAGCAGGGCATGAGATGTATTCTGTATGTGATGGGTATTCTGGGTACTTTCAAATTTGTATTCGGGAGGAAGATCAAAAGAAAACATCATTTGTCACACCTTGGGGAGTTTTTGCTTACAGAGTGATGCCTTTTGGGTTGACCAATGCACCAGCTACATTTCAAAGGTTCATGAGTCAAGTCCTGGAGCCTTACTTGGGAAAGTTCATACGGGTGTTTTTGGATGATTTTTGCGTTTATTCTCGGCGCATAGTGTCATAGTCTCCCTTTTCCTTCCCTCCACTTCTAATTCCTTTTTCACCCCTATGACATCCCTTCGCCCTCATGCTCTCCTCTTCTCTATGGCCTTTGAGCGTCGCCTACTTAGCCTATAGCCTCTGGTCTCGATTACTTTTCCATCTAAAAGTTTTTGGTGTGGCTGCTGGGATACGAATCTCCATGGCTAGTGGCGAATCTTCTACTCGTACGGGTTACATCTACAAAACTATACCATCTGTGCACTTTCTAAGCTACTGTGCGTGCATTCGATTCGTGCATCTCCTGTGCGACAGTTCTCTGGATTGCTGCGATTTCTGGTTGCGGACAGTTTTCTGCGTTCATCCGCGCGACAGTTCTCTGGACTGCTGCGATTTCTGGTTGCGGACAGTTTTCTGCGTTCACCTGCGTGACAATTCTCTGGACTGCTGCGATTTCTGGTTGCGGACAGTTTTCTGTGCGACAGTTCTCTGGACTGCTGCGACTTTTGGTTGTGGATAGTTTTTTGCGCTCACCTACGCGACATTTCTCTGGACTACTGCGGCTTCTGGTCGCGGACTGTTTTCTGAGCCCCTGCAAAAGAGTAACAGCAGATCCCGCGCCCCCCCTATCTCTTCTTTTCTTCTTCTTCCCCTCCTTCTCTTTCTCTTCTCCTTCTCCTCTCCTCTCCTCTCTTTTTATTAAAGAGTAGGATTGGAACCCAAGACCTCCCCCTTCACAAAAGAAAGTCTTATCATTGGGCCAACAAGTTGGAAGTGGTAAAAATGTAATGATTTTTGTTCATATATTGAAATCGTGGGAACTGTAACTCTCTAACCATAGGGAGTTTGCTCTTGCTGTAAAAAGCAAAAATACTTCATTTTATGTGCTCTATCCACATCTCTTGTTAGATCGCCGATTCAGAACTTCTCCAAGCTCACTTCACGAATGCACACCTCACGAGAAGGGTGGACATTTATGTCACTTCTCGACGCGTTTAAGGAATTGGTGCCTGTTCCTCTGCACCTTACGGCTACCAATGCACGAGATGTCTTCCTTGATCTTCATGTCGACCTTTCACGGCTGATTATCCAGTGCATTATTGAAGGAGATGACGGGTGGAATGATACACCATGGATGATTCATGGTGAAGAACTACTGATACGCTGGGAGGATTTTGACTTTACTTCTACTCATTGTGCGGTGATCGAACTACTCGCTACTTCAGAGGTAATTAAAACAGTGTCCTTCATCAAAGGGTGGGATGCTCCCCAAGCTTGGGGGGAGATTTGGCGCATCTGCCTGTTGATTCCTGTGGAAAAGCTCGTCCTGAATGGTTTATTCACAATCTCATTACAAAGGTTTCTAGGCCTCGGCTATGGTTGGTAATGTTTCGACCAAGGAATCCATTTATACCTAATCAACCTTTTGTGCCTCATTTCGAGCTTCAAATTGTAATTCTTTTTGGTCTTAAGATAAACTATCAATAAAGGATTGCAAGTTTATTTGGTGCTGAACGTTTGGCTCAAGTGTTGAATTCTCCCCACCCTCTCCTCCTACCTATCTTGGACTACCGAGAAACTTGGGATGTCCGAATTTTAGTCCTGGTGTGATGACATCTTGGATTCTTCAATTTGATGGAGCTTACAAACCTTCAACCAAGGCGGCTGGCGTGGGTGTGAAGCTCACTTCACCGGGTGGTGAGGAGTATTGTTACAGCAAGTCTTCACCTGCAAGTACTGGCAATCAAGCTGAGTACTCGGCGCTCATTTTTGGGCTACAAAAGGCACAAGAACATCATGCCAAGCAATTGGAGGTGCAAGGAGATTCTCAACTAGTGTGTGAACAAGTTAGTGGAAGGTGGAAGGTGCGGAGCAAAGGCTTGGTTCCACGACATCAACAAGCCTTGGAACTTTGCAACCAATTTGAAGAGGTAAAAATTCAGCATATCCCTCGAGCTCGAAATCTTGTTGCTGATTTCTTGGCACGTGAAGCTTGTACTTCTATCACGCATGACGCGAGTGGAAGCGCCACCCCAACAAAGCTGCAAGCCACAAAGGAGGGTGATCATTTGTAAGGAATGCAAAGGTTGTGGTCATCATGAAACTAAGTGTTGGGCATACTTGATATGAGTTCACCGACTACGGCAGATCATCAGGAGGGTTCTCAAGGACATTGCTCAAAAGAAGGATGCCAGACCGCACACCCCTTGAAGAAATAGCATGGTGATTACAAGAACTGGAAGAAGTTGAAGGTGATGTGCAAGCTCTCGAACTGTTGACATTTGTCATGGCATTCTTGTTTGCCTTGATGAACAACCTCATGCAACGCCGCACCTCTAACCCTCGTATGTAATGATCGATGTGATATCATGAGGGTTGGTCCTTTTAAGATTGTCTATGTGCTATTCTATGCTGAAGATTCTTCTCGTGTAATATTTCACACTACACCAGTCACACCCTACCCTGCCTATGTGTGCTTTTTGGATGTATCTTCACCCGATTTTCAGTTCAAGCTTCCTCTTACTATTGTTCGTCCATAGATAAGCCCCTCTTTTCCATCTTCCAAGCATGGCTGACATTCCCGTGTTTTGTGGATGGGTAGAAGAAAATCCAAATAACTATCTTGTGGCCTTCAAGCGCCGTTGTGTTTCTCTCAACTTTCTTATTAAAGACAGATGGCTATTGGTTCTTCCCACATTTCTAGAGGGTTTGGCTCAAGTGTGGTATGAGAAGCAAACCGAAGACGTTCGCCAAAGCTGGCCAAGGTTGACAGCAGCAATGATTGAGTATGTCGGCAAAGAAGAGGAGCCGGAGAATGTGTACCTGCAGTGGCAAACTTGAAGCAGTCAGAAGGTGAGATGGCACGTCGATATGTGGATCGAGCTGTGCTCCTGGACCGTTTGATTGCCACACAGGAGGACAATGCCGGGTTTTGAGCTGGAATGACTCAGCATGTGCTGGGCTACCTTGTAGCAGGAGCGAGTGATGAATTCTGCCTCAAGCTTAAATGGGAGAATCCAGAAACTATGATTCTAGCGCATGAGATTGCTCAAAAGTTTGATAAAGTTCAGTCTGACCCCGCTTCAAAGAAGACGATTGTCCCTCCGCATCCCCCTCAATTCCTGCAACAACAACCTGGGGGGTCTAACTCAGGGGCATACCCCCACCCCTCATCAGGGATGTATCCACCGCCTCCACCTCAAATGTATGGTCCTCCCTTAGATGCTTACCCTCAATAAGGTGGATATCCTCATCCTCCGCCTCGAAGATTTCCCCAGCCTCGCCCACGAGCCCCCCTCCTCTCTACTCCCGTGGCCCCTCCAACTAAAGAGGCCCCCCCTGCAACAGAACCTGGAGTCAATGACCTAGCCAAGGCCCTAAATGATCTTCGGCTTGAGATGGTGGGCATCAGAAATCAAGCCAACCGCCCTCCATGAGACCGTGCTAATGTTGTATGCTACGAGTGCCACCAGAAGGGTCATTATTGCACAGAATGCCCCAATATTCCAAGGGTGAATCTTCTAAGTGAGTCGGGCACTGAGGATCTTGATGTCAAGATCCTTGATCTCGGGAAAAGAAATCGTGCCACCTCAGACCCCTCTCCAAACCGTGGACCCCGGGCTGCCCCAAAAAGAAGGTGTCCTTCTCAGAGCCCTCAGATGCTGAGATGGCAGACCCACCAACAGAGAAGACTAAAAGATCTCGTAGGAGTAAGTGGTCACCCTCGGATTTTCCCATCGGCTCAGGGCAAGAGGACTATTCAGTCGTTCAGGACCTTGCTCATCGGTCTTTGAGCATCACACTCCCACAACTAATAGCATTAAGCCCTAAGGTGAGACGTGAGCTGCAGCAAGGTCACTCAACAAGGAAGAGCAAGAAAAAGGGAAAGGTACGAGAGGTATCTTCTATCTCTGAAGAAATTGATCAGCACCCACATACAGTAGATGTCATCATAGATAATTGCCGTGTCAAAAATGTGTGTGTTGATAGGGGAGCTGCGTGTAATATCATGGTGCCCCGAATCATGAAGAAATTGAATTTGAAATGTACAAGGCATTCCTCCACTCGAATCAAGGTAGCAGATGGTCGACGACTCACCACCATGGGAGTCATTGAGGATTTGCCCATCACTGTCAATGGGTTGACCACCACTGTCAATTTCTATGTAGTGGACATTGAAGATATAGGCCGAAGTTACCCAACCATACTTGGGAGACCATGGTTGAGAAAAAGTGATGCAGTCAGCTATTGGAAGACAGGACACATGTCTTTTGGTGCTTTGAAGGAGAAGATCCTAGTGCAACCTGGTGCCATGGAACCGGAAGAAGAAGAGGAGCATGACAGTGATACTATCTCATCTTCAGTGTCTGAGTCCATGGAAGAATCAGACGGGGGGGAGGAATTCTCAGAGGAGGAAGTTTACATGATGGGGGTGGTGTCTCCGACCCTGCCACCTGCAGAAAAGATAACAGCTAGTCCTCAACAGCTCGAATCAATGCTTTCTCCAGACCTCACTCTAGGTGAGAAAGATGAGTTTCTTGAAATGTTCAAAGATTTCCCTGACCTCTTTGCAACTAGCTACCACCACCTTCGCCATGTGACTGCCATAGAGCACAAGATAGAGCTGAAGCCTGATGCAAAGCCTGTGGCTCAGAAGTATCGGAGATTAGGGCCCCTGCAGACCGATGCTTTGCGCTCAGAGTTGCAGAAGCTTGTAGAGGCTAGGTTTATTGTTCCGGTTCACAATACTGAATGGGTTTCACTAGTGGTAGTCATCCCAAAGGAAAACAACAAGTGGTGGGTCTGCATCGACTATAAGAAGCTCAATGCTGCCACCAAGAGGGATCATCATCCTCTACCCTTTCAAGACCTCATTCTTGAGAAGGTAAGTGGTCATGAGATGTATACTTTCTGTGATGGTTACTCGGGGTTTTATCAAATCAGAATTGCCAAGGAAGATGTGCTTAAAACCACATTTGCCACACCCTGGGGGACATTTGCATTCAAAGTAATGCCATTTGGCCTCACCAATGCTCCTGCTACCTTTCAAAGATTTATGCAGATGGTGTTTGCCCCTTATTTGGGGGATTTCTTGGAGGTGTTTTTAGATGATTTCTGTATATTCTCGTCACGTAAGGAGCACATCATGAAGGTTAGATTGGCCTTCCAAAGGGTCAATGATGCAAATGGCAGTCTCAACCCTGAGAAATGCACCATTGGAGCCACTCAAGGGAGGTTATTGGGACATGTTGTCTCATCCGAGGGCATCAAGCCTGACCCCGAGAAGGTAGAAGCCATCCTCAAACTCTCCCCACCTACAACCAAACGTCAGGTACGCTCATTTGTCAATCTAGCAGGATACTATCACCGCTTCATTGATCAGTGTGCTGCTTTGACACGGCCCATGACTATGCTATTAAAAGATGGGGTTGATTTTTCTTGGGATGAGGATTGTGATCATGGGTTTGCACAAATCAAGAATGCTCTGGCTTCAGAACCCATTCTACGCAATCCAGACTGGTCAAAGGCCTTCTATATCAATCTTGGGCTTGGTGAGCACACTCTGGCGGGTATTCTTCTCCAGCAAGGGGAGGATCGGTTCATGTACCCTGTTCGATTCGCTTCTCGAAAATTGCTCAACACTGAGCGACACTATTCAGAGGCTGACAAGCATGCATTGTCTTTGGTGTTTTGCATTGAGAAATTTAAGCATTATGTGGCTGGAAAGTCCTTCTTTATACTCACTAGCACTGGTCTTGCAAAGCAGGTTCTTCAATCACCAAATCCCATGGACCGGTTGGCCAAATGGTTGGCAGTTCTACAAGAATATGATTTCTCTTTCAAAATTGTAAAAGGGGGTTGTTCCAACTTGAAGAATGCTTTGATTGACTTAGAGGAGTGCCTTGATGTAACCCTTGTAGCAGCCATAGAAGTTGGGGATCCTTGGTATGGTGGTATCTACAAGTTTTTGACTGCTTTCTCCTTTCCTTCAGAAAGTACTAGCTATGAGAGAAAGAAGATCCGCAGAGATAGTAGGCGCTACACCCTCCTTGATGGGGTGTTGTACCGTCAAGGCATGGATGGGGTACTCACATGGGCCATTGATGCAGATGAAGTGCCTAAGGTATTGAAGCATTATCATGATGGATTTTGTGGAGGCCACTATGCCAGTGACTATACAGCTAACAAGATTTTACATGCTAGATACTATTGGCCGACCTTGTTCAAGGATGTCACTTTGTATTGCAAAACCTGTGAACCATGTCAATTCTTTGGTAGGAAGGATTTGCGTCCTGGGCAACATCACCCAGTAATGTCCATCCATCCGTTTCAGAAGTGGGGAATCGATTTTGTCGGGCCCTTGCCCATGACTGCCCACAAAAAGAAGTATCTTTTGGTAGCCACTCAGTATGTCACTAAGTGGGCTGAAGCTATCGCCCTCTCTACTGCAAATGGCAAGGCAGTTTCAAATTTCATATTTGAACGTATGTGCACAAGGTTTGGGACACCCATGGAGATAGTCTCTGACCATGGGAGTCCATTCTTAAATGAAGCAGTGGAGTTACTCATGGATCGCATGGGTATTGATCATCACACTTCTAGCATCTATTATCCAGCATCCATGGGTCAAACAGAGCAGACCAATGGCCTCATTTGTAAAACCATGGGAAAAATGGCCGCGGGGAACAGGAACCAATGGGATCAGAAAGTCACTGAAGCAGTGTGGGCTTACAACATCACTCATAAAACATCTATAGGTCACACTCCTTTTGAGTTGGTGTATGGTACTGAGGCAGTTTTACCACTAGAGATAGAGATTCCGGCCTTGAGATTGGCACAGGAATAGAGGATGACAGAAGATGAACATGTAGAGGCCAGATTGGTAGAACTTGAGAAGTTAGATGAGACCCGACGCCTTGCACTACACCAAACAGAGATCCAAAAGAATCGACAAAAGGCCCGATTGGATGCTAAGATTCGCAAGGGATGGGAAAAACACTTTGCTAAGGGGGATGTTGTGCTATGCTTTGATAACAGATTGGACCACCAAATGGATAAGAAGTTTCTGCCACTGTGGGCTGGTCCATACAAAGTCATCAAAGAACGTAGCAATGGGTCTGTACAAGTTCAAGAGCTACATGAACCATATGGCAAAAAGGTGATCAACAAGCGTTACCTCAAGCCTTTCTTTGTGCGTGATGGGCCCAGGCATGGAAATGTTGTGCATTCCCTGCCTGGGGGGGGGAACTGTTATGGATAAAATTGTCTAAGGAAAAAGGCATTAATATGTATGTGTGTTTGTATATGTGGCAATAGTATAATAAAATATGGTGTGCATAGGGCCCAAGGTTGAGGTGGCAAGGCATGACCATGTGCCACCCTTCCATGTAAGAGGACCCATAAGGTGTGTTATACATAATCCATGATAGTAATATTATAAAATGCAAGGTGGCATGGCTCCTCCATGTGCCACCCCTCCACCTAGGCTGCATTTAGTGAGATATGGCTCAAAGTCCATGGGAGAAGCAATATAAAATAGGTGGAGATAGATATTATATTGAGTTATTCCCTCCATATGGGATAGGCCCATGTGGGGGAGGTATAGAAGGACCAAGAGAGCTAGTTAAATAATGGGGAAAGTAGGATGAGGTGGTAAGATTCCTTGTGCCAACCCTCCACTTGTCCTCCCAGAGGTTTGAACATATTATAAAATTGGAAAGAGACCAAGGGAGTATCATAGACTTGAGATATGGGGCTTGATTTATGTGGAAAATTGAGGCAAAGGGTTGTCGCACACAATTGAGAGTGCGTAACCACCTAGCCCACATGGGAGACTTTTCCACACACACCATGCATGTGGGAGGATGCATTAATGTGGAGAGACCCCCTCTTTTGGCTATAAAAGGAAGGGGCTATTCCTTGATGAGACACGCTCATTCTTGTAAAGCCACCTAGCTAGTATTTTGATATTTCCCTCTCATCCCTTCTTTCCAATAAAGTATGGTTCACTTCCCTTGATGTCTACATCTCAACATTCCTCCTCCTATCATGTACATGCTTCTCTTCCCCCTCTCCCTTTCCCCTTGTGTCATAGTCTCCCTTTTCCTTCCCTCCACTTCTAATTCCTTTTTCACCCCTATGACATCCCTTCGCCCTCATGCTCTCCTCTTCTCTATGGCCTTTGAGCGTTGCCTACTTAGCCTATAGCCTCTCTGGTCTCGATTACTTTTTCGGCTAAAAACACACACACTATCTCTCTCTCTCTACTATCAAGTCGAAAGGGACTCACCCAAATGAAAGATCCCCAAGGTGGTGACCACTAAGCCAAAATCTACACGGCTAATTAGGGCAAATTTCTAGGACTTCAAGGGGATTGCAGGGTCAACGTGGGGTCAACGTTTACTTGGGTGTAGCCAATCGTGGAACTATTTTCGGGGCCTTTTTGGGACCGTGATGCAATGTGCTCCTAGGTGAAATTTTAAATTTTGCACGGACCCACGCTCTTGTCGAAAATTTTCCCGACGTCGTGATGTTACACTGGCGTAATAATGAGATCCAATCTATTTATTCTGAATATCGTAGAGCTCAACACACGGCAGCTCTGCACTACATCGTGCATCTCTACACTACTTCATGCAGTGTAGCCTCTGGCCTGACCACTTATCATTGCGTAACCTTTTGCCGTAGTTTTGCCACCTGTCACTGGACACCATACCCATGCAAATCATTAAAATTCAAGGTTGGCTTGGAGAGACCATTGCGCTAGTTTTTGGTGTAATAATGAGACACAATCTATCATTTTGAATACCACCATAGCGCTAGCCTGACTACCTATCATCGTGCGACCTTTTACTGCAGTTTTCCCCATGCAAATCATAGGTTGTTTGGAGAGACCACTGCATTGGTTTTTGGCATAATAATGAGACATAATCTATCATTTGGAGCATCACCTCTGCGTAGTCTTTGGCCTGATGACTTGTCATCACCCAGAATTCAAGGTTGTCTTGGAGCAACCACCATGCTGGCTCTTGGAGTTATAGCTCCATTACCTATTTTTACATATTACAGGAGGTCTATGATGACTAGCGCACTAGCAAACATAAGGAGATCTATGACAACCACCGTGCTGGTTCTTGGAGTTATGTATTTATTTACCAAGGAAAATGTATTTCTTTATGCAACCAAGCAAAATTCAATTGACAATATGGCCCTTGAGGGGTCTCCTCTAGGGGCAAGGGCCATATTCACATGCCATATCTCTCCAGTGGCATCCTGGATATTGTATAATGCATGTCGATATGGCCCTTGCCCCTAGAGGGGACCCCTCAAGGGCCATATTGTCAATTACATTTTCTGAAAGTTTAATTATATTTTTCTCAATGTATCTCCATGCAACCACAATGGTGGGTCGTTGGAGCTATTTTAGTGCTATTTTGGTCATAAACTAAGGAAATTGTAGTCCTGCTTTACTAGTAATTTAGTCCTTGTTGCAGTAAATATAAATGAGGGCAAAAGTATTCTGAGCCACTGCGGTGACTAGAGACTCGGTGGTGCCATCCAGATAATCAACTACGATTCATCGAGTGAAAATTGAGCAAAAGAGATTACAATGTACATCTACATCCAATAACAGGTTATATAAAAATTAACAACTTATACTAAGCAAAAATTGAATAGAGGATCTTACATTTATAAAAACTCAGCAAATGTTGAGAGCCTTAAAGGCCAAAAGATTATAGCTAGCAACCATAACCATTCAAAATATAAAAGTTAACAAGAGTGCATACTAAGAGTCTCAAATCAAACAAAAAGAGATTACATAAATGTAATAGAAACTCAACAATTGCTGAGAGCCTTAGCAACCTAAACATTACATCCAGTGAGCCAAAAGAGCACTGAGAGCCTTAGAGGCCAAAAGATTACATCAGTGCTGAGTGGTTATGAACCTCGTCTGAGTAAGAGGAAATTTGTACAACTCAGTATTTCTGCTAGTCTAGCTCGTTGCATTAAAATTTTTTTAGGGAGCCAAAGGAGGAGACGATGGAGAGGCCGAAGACCATGCACATTTTCAGGACTTAGATTATGGCCCTCCCAACAAGTCGAGAGTACTCTGCTATGAAAATACTGAGGCATTCATCGACGTCTAGGGGGAAACCATACAACATAACCATAAAGAGGCCAGAGGTAAGCATGCCATATAAGGTGGTGACATGCAGATATGGGGGGAATCGAATGTGGGAGCGAAGGGTCTCCACTAGTGCTATCATTTATACTCCAGGTGAGTGCAACACAATCACCTTATATGAGAGGGCAGCATTGGGATCACAATGCATCGAGGGTGGGTGGTAGTAGGCATGGTGAAGATGAGTGGGTGAGCAGTAGATGAGTAAGGGAGCAGATGAGTGATGAGAGTTGGAGGAGGGAGCATGGAGCAAAGTAGAGTAGGGGCGAAAAAGAGTTGGAGGAGGGGTGTGAAGCAAAGTAGCAGGGGAGGGGCAGATGAGAGAAACGTAATAAAATGTCAAATGCCGCGGATCTTATATGTTGAGGTAAAGGGCAGTGTGCCCACCCACTTGTACAGTGCCCATGTATACTCATATATATATGATAGAGGAATAAGCTAGAGTAGCTTTTGCTCCACCACTTTTGGTGTCTCCTATCCCTTTGTGTGTGCTCTCCTCTCCCACAACTGGTATCAGAGCTAAGGAGAGCTTGGTGAGTGTGGCTAGCAAGGTTAGAGAGGAGTAGCCTGGTATCAAAGCAACGAGGTCGGCGTCGGAGACGTAATATGGAGACTCGGCTCACTGGGAAGCGACGCTGGGAGGTGGCTTTGGTTTTGCCAGTCTCCACGACGATGGGCGTAGTGATGAGGAGCTCTTGGCTGCAAGTTGTTGGAGTTGCTGTGTGTGGAGGATAAGATCTGCTCTGACATTCAAGGGATGCCATGAGAGGTCACTACTGAGTTTGTCGATGCTGGAGCCATTTGTTATTTTACCTACAAATCGCCATCGGTGGGTTTGGAGCAATGGACGTTGAGGCTGAGCGTCGGAGTAGAGGCTGTGGCGCTGCTGAAGGGCTATGGAGATGGCGCTCGTGAGAGAGTAGCTGAGGGATATGGCTTGGCTGCTCGTATGGTTGACTGTCTGCGGGGCTGCCAGTTTGCTCATCTGTGTATGGTGGAGGCGTAGCTGCGGACTGGTTTGTCCCATTGAATAGAGGACTTGGCCGATGGAGGGTTGACTATGTTGTGAGCTATGTTGAGTTAGCTTGCTTGCCGAGTCATGAAGAGTTGCTCACGTTGGAGGCAAACATGTGCTGAAGCTTTGCTTGAAGCTATTGTGGATGGCTGAGTAACTAGGAGCAAGAGCTGTGGGCGTTGCAATGTTGATGATGGCTAGCTCTGTTGAGGATCACTCGTGGCAGTTCGTTGCATGGAGGGCTGTAGGGATGCTCCATCCCGTGAGCAAAGGAAGAGCAGCCCAGTGATAGCAACATCCATTTTGGAGAAGATGAGTTGTTGGGGAGCTTGTGGATTGCATGTTTGATGCAGTTGTATGCGTGGGAGATAGCCGGTGTTGCATTTGAGGTCTTGGAGCTGAGCATTGGCTGATTTTGGTCTCTTTGCGGGACATTTTGTAGAAGTACGCCTTGTGGACATTAGTTGTGGATAGGCTGATTTGAGGCTGTTGTTGGGCACTTTGCGGGACTGGTCATATGCCATTTTGCAGTCTTGCACAAGGAACTTTCGATCTGTACATCACTTTGGCAGTGGCATTGACACATGCTTTGACAGTGGTACATGCCTGGTTGAGATGCATCGACAGTTCGTTGGATGCATGGTTGTTTGCCTATGTTGGATACATACGGTGGTATGGTGATGTATTGAGATCCTGTCAGATTAGCATCGTTTGGAGCACATTTCGGGGCTGTTTTGCCAGTGCTTTTGGGCTATTTTATTGCTGATCTGTGAGCATTCTTGGGGCTGATTTGGTTGGGCATTGTACTTGCCATTTTGTTGGTGTTGCAGTTGACATACGGGGTGATCTGCTGGATGTATTTTGACCATTTTTGGGGCTGTTTTTTGCCGGAGCAGATGAGTGCTGTTAAGGGCAGCAAACATTCAAGGAAGCTGCTGTTGCTGTTTTTATGACAAAACAGTCATTTTCAGGACTAAATATCTCTTTCTTGGTGCGGAATTGCACTTTGTGCCAAACTGGAAAGTTGTAGTTCACAGAATATACTTCTTCTTTGTTTTTATGACAAAACAGTCATTTTCAGGACTGAATATCTCTTTCCTAGTGCGGAATTGCACTTTGTGCCAAACTGGAAAGTTGTAGTTCACAGAATATACTACAACTTTGCTTTTGGAAGTAAGTTGATCCGGTATAAGCTGCAGGAGTTACAGCCTCTGCAAAATCACAAAAAGTTGCAGTCTACTGTCTATTTGTAACCAATGTGCAAGAAGCTGTTTTTCAGGTGAGAATATCTGAGAATCCACAAAGATTTGGCTCTTGAGGTCAACTGACAAGTTGTATATCTTTCTACCAGCTACAACTTTGCTGTTTACAGCTTTGGCATCTGATCTTTCAGTGAAAAGATATCGCTGTTCAAAAACAGGGACAGCGTGTTATTTTGCCCAAAGTGGCTGTGAGGTATTGTTGGAATTTCTCTTGCACAACAGTGAATTGGGAACTCACAGTAAATTACAGAAAGTGATTGGGATCTCACTTCAGTCCAAGGGCATTATTGGCATTTTGGCAAAGCACTTTGGCACATTTGGCAAGTGGTGAATGCTTGATTTTGTTGCCACAGGATTGCACACTTGAGGTGATGCATTGGTGTTGCAGTAAATGCCATTTCGATGCATTATGGATTTGTATTAATGGATGCCACACTGATGTGTATGGATAGTTGAGCTGGGCTCCTATTGCCATTGGTTGAGCAGGCATTGCTCATTTGGTTCAATGCATTTCTTACTTGGATTGCCAGGCATTAGCAGGTTACTGGGCTGCATATATTCTTGTTTATGCCTCTTTATGGCTGAGTGCTTTTGAGCATTGGATCAGCCAATTTATTTGGAGAACTGATTGGTCTGGACAACACTATATTTTTTGGTCATTTGGGTTGCCTATTGCACTATACTGCTCTTTGGTTGTGACCTATTGTGCCACAGATATGGCATCTACAACTGGTAGTGCCCTCTTTGATATTGAGAGGTTGGATGGATCAAACTTTCAGTGTTGGAAAGAGCAGATTTATGATGTGTTAGTGCAGAAGAGGCAGCATAAGCCCATTCAATGCAAAGGTGTCAAGCCTAATAGCATTAAACAGAGTGATTGGGATGAGATGGATGAGCAAGCATGCTCTATCATTCAGTCATCACTCTCGAAGTCAGTCTACTTGCAGGTACAGGATGGTGTACATGGTGTAGACTACCATGCATATGAATTTTATACTCGTATATGCCGGATGTATGACCACGATAGTGTTATGTTACAGCATGATGGGCTGAAATGTCCTGATGGGCTGAAATACAGCCTTGATATGCACTCCAAAGGTCAATCAATTGGTAGAAACAGGTCATGTTCAATGGGGAATTCTAGGAGCAAGTCTAGCTCGCGGACTTGTGTTAGATGTTTCTATTGTGGAAAGTATGGCCACATGAAAAAGTATTGCTGGAAATGGCTGAGAAAATACAAGAAGAAGAGCAAGGTTAAGAATGACAAGAAGAAGGAGAAGAAGCATGTTGAGCTTCAAGGCATGGATGCCAGGGTTTCCACTGACAGTAGCAGTGATGAAGGCATTCTTTTGTCTATGTCTGACACCTCCTTCTTGGCCATTGATGTACCCATCCTTGGTGATTGGATGTTAGATCCATGTGCTTCATGTCATATGACCCCTCATAGGTCATGGTTCAGTGCATATCAGGAATGCATTGTGGAGAGTGGTTTGATGGACATTGATCATTCTATGGATGTCTATGGTTATGGGGATATCCACCTTGTTATGCCTAGTGGCTCTATTCTTGTTCTACAGAGAATTAGACATATACCAGGACTTGCTACGAGCAAGATCAGTACAGGACAGTTGGTTGAGGCAGGTTATCATGTCTCTTTGGGTGATCATGCATGGAAGATTGCTAGAGGCAATCTGGTTATGGCTAGGGGATCACGGGTTGGATTCTCTTATGCATTGCATGTATCAGGTGTCCAGGATAAGATGCTTATGATTAGTATGCAGCCATTAGCTAGTTTATGCTATGCTAGACTTGGACATATGTCTACTACAGGTATGGAAGCCCTTACAACATTGAGATACATTCCTCTTATGGATGTCTCTCAAATTTTATGTCAGGATTGTGATGATGGTCAGCAGTCAGGATCCTCCTTTGTGAGGAAGATAGTCAGTGAGAGGTATCTTGAGCCATTGCAGTTGGTTCATAGTGCAGTTTGTGGGCCTATGCCTACCGTTTCACTGCGTGGTGCCTCTTACTTTGTGACATTTATTGATGCTGCTACAAAGTACATATAGGTATATCCGATTCGGCAGAAGCATGACGTATATGATACATTTCAGCGCTTCTTGGGTAATGCTGAAAATCAGTCAGGAAAGAAGCTATTGAGCTTGATGACTGATGGTGATGCAGAGTTTACCTCTCCTAGATTTCAGCATCTATGTGATACACTTGGTATCAGGAGGGTGTTGACCACTCCTCATCTTTCTGCTCACGATGCCTTAGCAGAAGGCATAAATCGGATTCTATTGGATAGGATTGGTAGCATGCTACGGTATGCAAGTCTTACCAAATGCTATTGGGCTGAGGCATGTAAGACAGCTGCATACTTGCTTAACAGGTCACCCAGGAGATCTCTGAATGGTAGAGTGCCATTTGACTTCTTGACAGGCAAGGCACCATGTTATGAGCTTTTACGTGTGGTTGGCTGCGAGGCTTATGCTCATGGTTCCCGATCGAGGAGGTGTATCTTCCTTGGTGGATATAGTGAGTCCAGTAAGGACTACAGGTTATGGGATTCTTCAACTAGAGAATTGATACACAGCCATAATGTCTATTTCAGAGAGGATGCTATGTTTAGATAGCCCAGGACTATGGATAGCAGGAGAGTGGTATTCCAGGAGGGTGTAAGTGCACTGATACCTCCAAATTCTTTGCAGGGGCAGCCCATATCC
The DNA here is from genome assembly GCF_047967505.1 of Dipteris shenzhenensis. Lineage (NCBI taxonomy): Eukaryota > Viridiplantae > Streptophyta > Polypodiopsida > Gleicheniales > Dipteridaceae > Dipteris > Dipteris shenzhenensis. Next base: position 36,295,429 of record NC_141611.1, read on the forward strand.
CTTGGAGTGGGAGGTTTTTCCCACGGTGAGCAGGTTATAAAGTTGGGACAGCCACGATTACTTCTTGATTTTGGTCAGAGACAATCAAATGTCTCGAGTATTCCACAGGTTTATACTCCTGTGGAGATTGTTGATGCATCTTCTATTGGACAATTATAGTTTACTCCTAGGATGCGGAGTGCCTCTTGCAGATGAGGATGAGGCTATGCATGGTGAGGAGGATACCTTGGCTAATGATGCCCGGTATGATCCATTGGCTGGTTATTCCAGGACAGAGATGTGGTTTCTGCAGTTATTGACTCGGGTCATATTGCGCATGGGCAGAAATCATTGATATGTTTGCTTCGTAAGTGCCTTCATGGCCAGAAGCAATCCCCTCGAGCTTGGCTTCATAGGTTTGATACCGTTATGAGAGCTCAGGATGTGATGTGCAGTGAGACAGGTTATGGTCTCAGTATTCAGGAGGTTGCTATCCTTCTGAGGTTACTTGCCATATGGTTCCTTATGGACAGGTATGCTTTGCAGTGGGAGCTGCATGATCTTGATTATGTTTGTCAGATACTTGGTTATTTCAGTATGGACAGGGGGAAGTTACTGAGTACTCCATTGCCTGTATTGGCTCCATACTTGAAACATTGCAGGTTTGACTTGTTGCTTCTTTGGCTATGGGTTCCAACCCTTCTGGTACTGGCATATGATTTTCCTCATCCTCAAGTTCTATGGCTAGATTCTTTTGTCTAGTCCCTCCATCTTGAAGTGGGTCATACCATAGTTAATGGTTGGTTTGACACAGAGCCAATTCCATTGCTCCCATTACAAAGGACAATGGATCATGATGCAACTGTTCTCTTTGTAGAGTGTACTAATGTCATCCTAAGACGTGGTTGGAACATTTTTGTCCAACCCTAAGGATTCCTCTACATTTATTGTTGGCTTGATGATTCATGGATCTGCTTCCCACTCTTGCAAGTGCCACTATCATGATCATATATGGGAAGCAATGGATTGCCATAAAATTTGACATGTAGACCATTTTTGGTTGCTTTCCAATCCACCCTAACTATCAAATACACTTTGTCAAATGCTTCTTCTATTAAACAACTCCAAGTCTGCACCAATCTTGTAAGCCAAATAATTCTGCCACAGAACTATGCTTGTTATCTCTCATCTTCTTCCTAGAACATCAATCTCACTTTGGTCTTGGAGTTGGTAGGGTATATGGATAGTAGGATCGCTAGCGTTTTGGGGTTCCACATATGGAACCCGCAAAAATGTTCCATACAAAACTTCTACCTCTCTCATTACTCAAAAAATAGAGAAACTACTAATGAACAATTTATGAGCATCGTGTAATGTAGCACCTAATCTATAATACTGTGTTAGCCCTATGGATTGCATGAAACACCACCATTGAAATGTAATCCAAAAATTTACAAAATTACTACATTGCAGAGAACATAATAGGGACATAATGGTGAATATATGAACAAAGGCAATATACACTCAATATACATCTCCATCATGAATTCAATAACATATTTTCTGATCATCATGGCTTGCAACAGCAACAACTACTCTTGCAACACACACATTCTGATTTTGATCCTGATACATCTTTCAAGATACATATTGATATGTCATCCATGCGTGGATCTGAAGGGATGCACCCACAACTCACCCACAAGCGGTGACCCTTGGTATCTGTAAGTAACTACTATATCTATATGTAAATATAGTTCTATCCAAATAATATCCACCTATCATTATTTTTCCCCCTTCTCAAAAATTAAAAACATATTCAATTTTTCTTAGAATATTATGATGGATCAAGTAGTGGAGGAGTAGAAGTATAGCTTGGATTAGGCAAAAAAGTCATGAATAAATGCAAAAATCCAAATCGATCAAAAATTCATGTGGTTTGCAAATCCATGAGTTACATAAATAAATCCAATGTAGAAGAAGATAAGGGAATTAGGTTGAGTATAACTTTGACATGTCTTCCTAGGAATCATTCCTTCAAAATCTAGTGACAACCATGGAGCTAGTGTTGAGGGAGATCTCACATAAAAACCACTTGTGCTATAATCAAGATCTATGCTACCAACCCCTTGTAATCTAAGTTGCATTAATTCGCTCGATGTTTTTTTTGATTCGAAAAAACACAAAAATTCACGATTTTCCCGATTTAAAACAAATCCAACGATTTTTCCTAATTTATTCGTACAAACAACTTATTCGTACGAATAACTTATTCGTACGAATAACTTATTTGTACGAATACATTATGTAATTTTTTTTTGGATCATATATTGGGCCATTGAATGGATAATAAAAAACCACACACTTTCCCTTTTTAGAGCTCCTCAATCCGAGCTACGGATCTCAAGTTATGGCCATGGGGATCCCCATGGACATAACATGTGATCTACAACTCGGATCAAGGAACTGTAAAACGATAAAGTGTGTAACTTTTTATTATCTATTCAATGAAGTTATTTTACTTTAACAAAATATTTGAATTTATATTAATATATTTTATATTATAATAACTATGGTATTTATTTAGTAATATATTTACTAAGGTGTTTACTATAGACTTATACAAATGATGCATTGCCAAGTTATTGGCATTAATGGTTTATAATTTTATTTCATAGAATTTATTCATTAAAATCTATTTACATAAGAATACATTTTAATTTACTCATAAGAAATAAATTTATTTCACAAAATGCATTCATGTAAATTTTTTTCACATAATAAGTAAACTAGTATTTATTCACATAAGAGAATTACAATTACAACCCAAAAAATTTGCTTATATATTTTTTCACAAAAGAAAGAACACAGACAATCACATTTCACACAAAAAACTTAAACTAATATAAATAAATACACAATTTACAATTTATACAAGAGTTGAAGATCTCAAACAAGAGATCTTAAGAACGCTAACAAATAAAAACACAAAAATAATTTACACAAGAGGTTCTAAGAAATTTAACAAATAAAAACATAAAAGCAATTTACATAAGAGATCTTAAAAATAAAAAACAAGAGATCCTAAGGACTCTAACAAACAAAAGCACAAAAACAATTTACACTAGAGATCCTAAGAACTCTTATAACAAAAACATAAAAACAATTTACACAAGAGATCTTAAGAACTCAAAAAAGAGATCTTAAGAACTCTAACAAGAAAAAACACACAAAAATATCACAGAAGAGATTCTATGAACTCTAACAAACAAAACCACAAAAACAATTCACATGAGATCTTAAGAACTTTAAGAAAAGCTTCTAAGAACTTACACATACAAAAACAAAAATTCCATCTTATTTTAGGCCTTAGAGATTGCTTGAGCAATCTAAGAGGCCTTCCTTTTTTTCTTTTCCTTCTTTGATCTCTATTGCTCAGCTCGAGAACCAAGCATGAGATGAGCAAAGTACAAACAATTGTTGGCCTATATAAGAGAAATTATTCGTACTATTAGCTTTATTCATATGAATAAGCTATTCGTATGAATATTGACGGATGACATGGCAAATTGTGAAAAAAACATGATGTGGCAGCGAATTTTTGCTCATTTTTTTTCCCCAAACGAATTATTCGTCCGAATTTTCTGAACTTTTTGAATCACGAATTCAAATTTTTCAACTTAGCTAGTAATTAGGCTATTTATTCAGTCGATAGTATTAGGCCACATCCAATAGTGAGTGCCCTTTTAAACCCACACATGAGGAATGATATAATCACTATACATAACCCAAAATTAGGAGGCCATCTATGCCTAGACTATGGAAAATGGGTGGGACCTACTTTGCATCCCAAGGTTTCATTCTAGATCCTTATTGTCCTATAGTGATGCAAGGTTGACGTCCCATGCCACTACCATTGCCAATGTTAGCACAATATGGCATAGCCTGAGAACCACATCCAAAACCTCTATGACCCAGTTTGTAGACCCATAGACCAGAGTGATCCCTTTAGACAAACAATGTTAGGCTACCCTCATGATAATAAAAAACCTCAACAAGTAGCTCTTTAAGTAGGAAATTCTTAGGATTGATCAAGAAATGGGAATCGGGGGGGGATTGATTCAAGTTAACCCCTTAAATAGGGTTTTTTAAGGATTTCTTGAGAAATGGAAAGGGGGATGTGCAACAATTTAGCCCCTTAAGTAGAAAAATATGGCATCTAAAGTAATATTGAACCACATCCCCAAAATAGTGAATAAATTCAATGGGAAAGCCAATCCCAGATAGTGATCGGAACAATTTCAGCAAATATTAAGGTCTTTGAGGAGATAAACAACCTGACCAAGCTATGGACCTTTCAGTTGTGCATAGATGGAAAGGATAGTTAATAGGTGGTCTTGCTTGCTAAGCTTATGGGAAGCCACCATTATCTATGAGATTTGATCTATGTGGCACTAAATGGAGCACAAAAACACACTTTCACATCATCTAGCAAAAAATAGAGCATTGCTTAAGAGTCTTCATCACAAGACAAGTGAAGTTAGGTTTTGGAGACAAGGAAAGATGGTTTGAATATCAAATGTTGCCTCACTTCTTTGGACTACAAAACCATTGTCTCCATGACCTTATGATCCATAGGAAGACAACCTCCCTTAACTAGTGCTGCAAGTTGTCCATAGGCTTAGATGGCATTACAACATTGAAATCAACTTTGGTAGAGAGCTTCATCAATACCCTATAAAAAATATCTCAAAAAGCTAGTACCTCTAAGTCTCAATGGTAGTGAACACATTGAAAACTACTCTGCTAACACACGTCTTCAAATGAGTATAGGAAAAGAGACTTCTTCAAACGAGTATAAGAAAAGAGACCTTTTTAAATTAGGATACAACAAGAAATGCCATCAACCCACACCCTTTATGGAGCACAGAGAAACTTCTTTGGCATGTCCCCTACAAGCAATATCATACTAGCACCTACAACTTAGACCTAGAACACTCCTTTGTTGTGCTCACTACATGTGATTCAGTAATCATGGCAGTTCCTAGCACCACATCTAATCCCACAAATATCCCAAAAAACAACATCTCGCCCTTTAAGCTCCACCAAATTCCTAAAGCCTTGTCTTCACCTCAACACCAAACCTTGTAAATAAAGACAATGAGGCATATTAGCATGCCTAAACCGTCACTTGCATTTCCAATCTTGACTCCCTAGCCACAAGTATCTCAACCCATGCCTATCAATCAAGTGATGGTAGAATAGCTATAGGACTTGGACGAGTATAGTTATGACAAGTAATGGGCACATGCCTCTTAGTATTAATCTGTATGGAAGTAGCATAACCCGGCTGTTAAATTCCTAGTGAAAATCATTAACCTCATAATGTGTTAATAATCGCTCATGCTTCTTTAATGACACTCCCTCCAGTTACGATGGTGATGATAGGTGGATTCGGTAATTAGTTCATTTTGATTCCTAGAGATGCACCTGACATGGCATTTCCATGATTAAATAATGTCCAGAGGATGCATAATGAACCCTACCCATGCAAGGTGACTAGCCCCATCATCTTCCAAGCGATGATGTAAGGCAAGGATTGAGACTTAAATAGACACAACCCAAAGACCTTCCTTGTAGTTTTATCACAACTAAGGACCAAATTGTATTGCAAAATTCCCCATAAACAACACATTCTATTAGCCACCCCCATGGTGCCACTACATTAGCAAAAGATGGAGCTCATTTTGGGACCTTTTAGGTAAGACATAAAATAGAGATCATCCAATGAGAAAGAGGCCAACGTTACATTGGAAATGTGTTTCTTTTTTTAAAAAAAGGACTTTATCTCTCTAGATATGCTTGTCACACTAACATTTTGAAGTTTCTGCTCTTGTTTTCTAGCATGTCATAAATGCTACACCAAATCTTGAAATAGATAAATTGACATTTTGAAGTTCCCGCTTGAGCATTTTTTAGTGTGTTATAAATGTCTTCCCGAAGAGGTCAAAACAATTGAATTAGGCACTTGCCAGGAATGTGCTTAAGAAAGAAATTTTGGCACTTGGCCAAGTGCCCAAATCGCTTTCTTAAGCACAATCCTGTCAGGGGCCTATTTTGGTTATTCTGCCCCCCCTCCCCCCGAGAGGCCAAATTTAGTGATTTAAAAGTCATTGAGGGGGATTTTTCTTGCTCCGGACACAATGGTGATGCAAAAACCACCAAAATCTGCACCAAAATAGTTATGTATATATATATATACATATACATGTATACATATGTATGCATGTATATGTATGTATACATTATGTATATATACATGTATAGATACTCACATAAAAGATTTTAAGGGTTTCTCCTAGCATGCATCCAATACTTCTTCACAAGAAAAAAAAGATGGGAGACAAAGAGGGAATGAAGCAAAGAATGCATTGCAAGCCTAGGAAAGGGAGGATGGAGATGTAGCAATGATCAAAGGAAGGAAAGCAATCATTGATACAACTAAAATATAAGAAGTGAGGAGAAGAAGAGAGCAACTGCATAATGAGCTAAAAATGCCCAAAAAATTCTTTTATACATGAACATTTGTCCTAGCCCTACCTACAATGGGTAGTCCTTGTATAGGTACTCAACTCCACACCCATTACACATTAGGATAAAGCGAAGCTCATTTTGGGGCCCTGTAAGAAATTCGTGATTTTCTAATTTTCTTGGCTCAAAATTAAAATTTTCTAGAGTGAGAAGCAAAAATTTATATGGTCAAGCATTCAATTGGAGATATAAATTGCGAAACAAATAAGTTGACATTTTGAACTTCTCCCTCGATGAGCGTAATCTCAAAATCCCGCCACAAATGTACCAAAAGCATTTGGAAACTAATAAAAATAGTAACATTAAGTTTTTCACGAGGAGTTGATAGATCTAAGCATGGAATTGTCTATATCCATGCAGAGAGTCATATATTTCCATGTGTGGAATTGACGGTGTCTTGATAGGCAATTGGAAATTCTAATTTTGGGTAGACTAGCACCACCTATTGCTAGCTACCCCCTAATAATGACATGCACAATTGCATGAATAGAATTGTGAAACATAATTTGACCATGTAAATTCCTCCTTCCATAGATATAATTCATCAATAAATTAGGAAAATCTACAAGATTATTTCCTGTGAAATAGAGCTACCTCCAAGTGCCTTTGAGCCACACCGATAGCATCCTAGATCACATTTCCAAACTCAAAAATTGGAGGACTAGTCAATGACAAGGCAACTAAAATTCCACACATGGAATTGTATTTGGAGGACTAGTCAATGACAATGAAAATACAAATTGATACACACTCAATTGAGTCCAATAAAAAGTTTAGATCGGCATAGGGCTAAAGAAACACTAATCATGAAGATATATTTAGGCCAAAAAATAATTCTATATGTGGGATTATTGTTGCTGGTGCACAAAACTACCATCAAATTGAAAGATAAAATTCAATAGAAGATTGAAATGTTCATTTTTCGCTCACTAGGAAAAAACTATGTCATGACTGAGGAGTTGTAGCATTTTCACACATGGAATTGGTGACCCACACATGAAATTGACTTCCCACATGTGCAATTAGGTTTGGCAATACTTTGCACCAACAAACATATCCACTTGAGATCCCATTTGATTGGAATGTACCTAGAACATAAGGACATTTCCTCCAACTATGTGCTATCAAGCTATATCCCAAGTTTTGCATTAATTGCAGTCTAGTGTCTTGTGAATTAGTTCCTACTTGGTGCATTGACATTTTCCTATCAAGGAATCAAGCTTGAAGAATTCCATGGGTATAGTATCTAAAAGTTTAGACCTCGAGAAATAGGCCAATATTACAGAAACATGTGGACATCCACCAATTGGGTCTCCTCTAACCCACTTACTAATGAGACTAGGACAAAGCATGAAAACCTAGTTAAATGAGAATGAGATATATGGCTAGGAAAAATATTATAGGTTTCCATTACCAAAATCAATACTTGAGACTTATGGCATGCCCAACTACAAAACCAACCTCTTGCTTTATGAGTCCAATGCTTTCCTCTATGACATAACTGACTCAGATACAAACCTCTTAGCTAAACCCTATCATGATTTGCAATATATATGGGATCCTATTGGAGGGGGGCTACCAATGGATCCAATGGTTTTGGTATAGTTCCCGCCACTAGTATGACGACACACATATCAAGAGACTAGATTCCAAATACTATTTATCCACAACTGGCCAAAGACATGGCTCAACTATTCTCTACTCCTCACTTTTTTCACAAGGGCTAGGAGAAGTCTCACAACCACCGCCAAAACATATGGATCCCCGAATACCCTTGATGAGCCCAAGTTCTCAACCTAATGCATTTGCATGGGGTACCATTGAATCCTTATGTGCCCCCAAAAGTACCAACTTAGTTGCAAGCATGCGAATTCCATCCATGTGAATCCCAACCATGCCCATACCTTAGCATGGCCATCTTGAGCATGCATTGGATAAGTTTCCCAACTTCAAGCCATTTTGAAGCTAGTTTTACCGATGTCGCTAAACCTCAGGGGGTTCATCTCAACAAAATTTAGTATACTACGTGCATTCAAAAGGAGGGATATTTTCATTCAACTTTTTAAAAAAATTTCACAGGATTATAATAACAGGAGGGGTTTAACTTTAGGAAAAAATCACTTAGTTCATAAGTAAATAGGGGTGTTTTTATTTGGGGAAAATTTTTAATTGAGGGATTTTTAAAATACTTCTTGAATGCACATGATACATACAATTTCTTAATAGTGCACCCCCCGAGCCCTAAACCTAGTTATACCTATGTCCCTAAACCATTAGACTCTCTACATACCAAGTGCCCCCACCAAATTCACTGGTCATGATAAAGGATGCCCTCAGAGCCCCAGTAGATGCTTTAGGAAGGGGATCAGCAACATTTGGTAGAGAATAATCTCTATTTGGAAAAATATCTTTAAGCTTATGAATAAGGTTTTGGGCAATAGTGATAGGCTTTAGATATTCAAGGCCTTAGAGATTTGGAAAATCTTATCAAAGTACAAGCCTTTGGCTTGATCCTAATGGCAAGTCCTGGCAAGGAAACCTTTAGTCTAGTAGAAAGATCAATGGGAAGAAAATAGAGGCAACCTTTATTATGAGATTTTCTCCTAGTGGTTCATTATTGAGTCCAATCAACTAGCTTTAAAATATTAGACATGATGATTGAGAGTCTTTGAGAGATTACATTGCCAAAATAAAACACATGATCTCTAGGTACAGAGAGATAGAGAAATTGACACATAGTCGCTACCTCAATTTGTCCTTGGTCTTAGAAGGAAAAGGATACATGATTTTGTCACTAACCACCTTCCACATACTTCAAGCTTTGTTGTGAGATGGTAATCACTCTAGAGGATAGTATGAAAAACTTGGATCCTAAGGAAGGGTCAATAACCACTTCATAAGAGGTATCCATATCCTCCAAGGAGTCAAATGGTGAAGGGGTTAAAGAGGATGAAGTCTAGGTGAAAGATATGATGGAGGAGGAATTGATACATTTACTAAGCTAACAGTCAAAGCTAAGGGATTAAAAATAGAGACCCACAAACCCTCACCTATATCCTTGAAGGTATATAGTATGGTGTGGCATATGAAAGCAGCAGAACCACACCACTTCACAATGTCCATACCTACAAGCCCAATCAAATCTCTCTTCTACTCATTGTGCAAGGTGGGGGCAATTATAAAGTCGACCAGTGTTGATACCCCCAAACTAGGAACTTGTGATTTATCTTCCAAGGCAACAATCCAGCACCATTAAATAGTTCTACTCAGGCGCAAACTCAAAATAAAGTGGTAAGCCAAATACCAAGAGGCATGCACAGGGTACAAGATGTGCCATTGCCTCTAGTGGACTTGCCACCATAGCCTCCACCACTAAGAATTGTGCCAATCAATCAATTGACCATAGAGGAGGATAATGCCTCAATGAGACCCAGCTACTAAGAACACAGTATGATCATCCAACCCCTATATTACAAGTTATAATGCAAACAAAATTCCAAAATATTAATAGCACTATGAGGAGATCCCCTTTATAGTGTTGCCATTGTCATGGGTGGATTGAGTGGTAGATTTCCCACATCAATATAATAATAAATGGTTTATACAAACCGATGGACCCATAACGCCTGTGTAATGGGTGCAAATGACCATCTTCATCATGCTAGGTCCAAAACTCTAGTACTAGACCCAAATTCAACAACTCTAAACGTTTGGCTGTACAAAGAGGAGAAAGTTATACAATTCCTTTCGATGCTTTCACAAGATTGCAAGCTAAAGCAAGGGTAGCCCATAAGGCAAAAGGAAATTAAACTACCTAACAAGGCACAAACACGATTACTCAATTAGTGAAGGAAAAGAGACCAAAGGTCAAGGGTAAAAATAAAGGTTCACATGTGGGTTATGGAGGGACAAAGTCATCATACAAGGTGGGTCCGATGAAGACACAGCCATTATATGCTCTTCACTTTCTAAATCTTTAATTGATGATTCAATGGAAGTAGGCCTAATCAATCTCTAGGAAGCTTTAGGTCTAAAGAATGAAATTTGATTGGTGGTTCTTGGCACAACATATGAAGGAATGGCTCACGAGTGGGACACTGATGCTTCCATAATGTTTCTTAGGTTTATTCACAGAATATCCATAACAAAACATATGTGTTGATAGTGTTTATGGTAAAGGCTCATGTGACCTACATAACACTCTCCTTCAGATATAGGGTAGTATAGTATTCACATTGAATATGGAGGATACATGAGAGGGACTCACACTAAGAAGAAGTATGCCACTAGTCGCAATGTTTCTATTGTCCTTGCTTTTATATAAAAGAAAGCGAGGCACTAGGATTGGAATAACCTTGTCATTACAACTATGATTCCTTCTCTTAATTATGATGGATGGAGCCAAGTTGTGACATTGAAGAAATTTTGAAAGAGAGCCCTTTTTAAAAAAAAGATAATTGAGTAGTTCAAGAGGCATATTACTTTTACTGGGAAATGTGCCTTGGATACATATAAAGGTGGCTATGCTATAAGAGAGGCTCTTTAGAAGAACAATAGTTATAACCAAAAATATCATGTATAAAATCTTACCAGAGGCATATGTATGGAAAATGTTATAGAATTTAATGAAAGATTCTATGACAATCTGGTGGGGAAAGATTTCAATGAATTTGAGGGGGTATAACAAGAACTTTATTCTAAAACTTCTATAATACTATGGTTGGAATGACAAAGTCATTTGTAAGAAGGCAATGTTCTTTGTTTAGTATTGTGGTCAACAATGAGATACATGAATGTGATGAGCGTGGATGTTTTCATGGGGATGCAACTAGGACAATGTCAATTATTTCAGCCATCGACTGGGTTGCATTGAAGAGATCGGGAGTCAGCTTTCCTTCTTTGCCAAGAAAATTGTTTCCAAGTGCAATGTTTGTTGAGACTTGACAAAGAAAATATTACTACATATTTCAAACCATTGTACTATGCTTGGTGATTTCTCTAAACTGCTCAGGATTATTCAAACATGTTATTACTAGATGATTCCCCATATAAGGCCTACATGAATAACTAAGGAAATTATTTTTTTCCAAACATTTTGGAAGGCTTGGATGGAGGTGTGAAAGATAACTACTTGATGTGTGAAAGATAACTACTTGATGTGTGAAAGGTAACTACTTGATGTGCAAAAGATAACTACTTGATGTGCATAATTACTTGATGTGAAAAATAACTACTTGATTGACGTCTTATGGTTAGTCTTGGAAAGGACAAATGTGACAAATCGGGAACAAATCACATTGGGAAAACACCAATTGACATCAATCACTACTTGCATGGGTATCTAAAGAAAGTGATTGATGATCCATGGGATTAATATTTGCCTCCCACTCCTAAAAAGAAGCCCTTCGTGGTGGATGACGTGAAACACCAACAGCAGAAGGAAAAATATAGATACTTGATGAATTTGAGAATAAAATTGAAGAAAGCGAATTGTCATGGGAAAAAGCAATGGCCATGGGTGCCTTCAAGAAGGAAAGGCTTACTAGAGTAGTATCTTGATGATGAACTTGTATGATTGGTAATTCAGTTATCAAAGGTTCTTTTAAAACATCATCTATTTATCTCATGTTTTTTATTACAAACCTCAATTGCAACATGCATTGCCAATCCGCTACATCATGTTTAGAAATCTCATTTCAAAGCATCATTCTCATATTTTCAATTCAATGAGACTAGAACAAGTCTCAAAACATCTACACATGTGTTCTTGACTTTTTCAAGAATTTTAGGTCTTCATATCGAATTATATGTGGGGATGAGCATGTGGTTGTTTTAAGACTGGAGAATGTGATGGGAAGTGTCCTACAATGGAGCAATACATAAGAGGCAATGTAGAGCATAAAAAGCAACAGTCATGAATCAATTATTTTGAACAAGAGGTCATGGAGCAAACATTACCTCGTAGACGGGATGGACTGGGGAGCTGGAGAGAGAGAGAGAGAGAGATTGATGTATGAGCATACCACAGATTAGAAAGATGTATGAGCATACCACAGATTAGAAAATATAATCCTTTGTTTCCGAACCATTTGGCCGCATCCTAGTCCTCTATATCCCATGAATGACTGGAATATGTAGATCCTTCAAAGCAGCCTATCATTTTTTATTAGGCTCCATTATCTCAGCTCTAGTGCGTTCTGTTCATGGTAGACCGATGTGCTTACAGTGATTTGTAAAAAATAATACATCCCTTAATAGACGCATGCTCTTCCTGGGCTGTTCTTGGGAGCTAAAAAACGATTATAATACAGTTACGAATTGGGAAACATGCATTAGCATGGCAGAAAACACTACTTACAAACGCAATCTTTACCTTTTGCATGTTTGACTTGCATAGAGTATCAGTGGATGGATGGCAGTCGGTTGCACAGAGATACCATCCAGACAGCTTTCTGATGATACCACAAGGGTAGCAACTTTGATGGACTAACATCTCCTGAACCGGCAGCAGCAGCAGTAACAGTAACAACCCTTAAACTATGACATCCCATTGCAAGGTTACAGTGTCTAATTTCTGTCCTCTTCTTTTGCACATGGTATCAGTCTCAGAAGAATTCTAGCTCTCCTTTTCCTCCTCAGCCTTTGGTGCTTGACCTGAGGCAGATAACATTCACTTTCATCAATGGAGCATCATACCTTAGCTTAGATTCAGGAACCTTAATACCTATCATAGAATTACCACATCTCCCCTTACACTTGGTGGTTCCTACCTGCTCTAACTCATGCTAGTCTTGCCACAGATTTAACTTTTTGTTAACTCTATGACAGAAGAGGCTCAACGAAGAGCCATGAGAGCTGTAAGACGACCCAGTACATTGTGTAGGACAAACTGACAATACTGGGTTTTCTTTATGCCATAACGATGAGATACAATCAATTTCTCTTAACGAACTTGGGCCCCAATCAATTGCATGTAACAGAAATAAGATGAGCTGTATCTCTACCTTGTGGTCATTCATTTGAGTTCCTTTCCAGCATAGAAGACTGGGTCCAAATTTCACTTCTCTCTCTGAGTCGCTGCACATACCAAGGAGAAACTTATTTGATGAATTAGAATTGATGAAATACACGATTTTGTTATAACAAAAGACATTGCAAGGATGCCTAAGTTAGAAATTATCAAGAATGTGTATCTTCACGATTTAGGACAGGTACTCACGAGCTCTCTTTATCAATGTCATTGATATTGTCATAAGCCTGGAGAGACGAAGTAGATCTTGCTTCATCAGTCGAATTCCTCTCTTCTTTTCTCTTCATATCATGGAGATAATCATAACTGATATTATTTTCGTATTGCTGCGAAACAAGCCCATCTGAGCTCCATCCCCCTGAACGAGTTTGCCCCTTTTGCACTTCATGATGTTTACATGCATTTCTTTTTTTCTCTCCTCCTTCCAAAGCTTGATGCTTCGACGTTATCATTTGACCTCCACCTTCTTCTGACTTACCACTGTTCAGGGTGCTGCCATCATGGTCTCTGTTTGAAAGATCTGTACTTCTCCTGTTAGAAGTGCTACTCTCTGTATTTTTAAAAGAACTAGACAATTTTTTGAATGAACTGCTTCGAATTCTCCTTTGATCTTGCCGGGAAGCATTCTCATAGCTTATAAGCTGAGATTTAGCATCTTCCTTTGGTAATGATGCCATTCTCTTATGCCTACTGCGATACTCTGTATGCTTTAATGCAGATGGGGCATCTCCCCTACGAGCAAATTTATCTTCCTCTTGCAAAGATGATAAGCTGATCTCCACCTTTATTGGACAGCCAAGTGCCACCTGAAATGCATTTGCAATGTCTGCTTTTGCTCTCTCTGCCATGTCCCTATGCTCAGGATGATGGAATTCCAGGTGGGCAACTGCGAAACCTGTACGCATCAAAAGCTGGGTTAGCAAATTATAAGAAACCTAGAATAGGCCAGGCCAATTGTAGAGCATTTGGCAAGACTTGGAATGAGGATTTGAAGTAGTATTAAACTTCAATGTCATAACCCAAAATTCTAAAATTCAGCTGTGGCAGAAATATAATTAATGACAGAAAGGGAATACAGGATGACCATGAGCAGAAGCCTACCTTCCGTAACTGAAAGTGAGAGCAGTTTACCCTCCCCACGCAAAAGCTGCTTGAGCACATTTGAGTGACTACCTTCCAAGACCTTTCCCCAAATGGTGTCCATTTTGCATGGACTCGTAGTGCTGACCTCCCTGTCATCTACTGCAGTCATGCGGCAAGAATATGTAAGTGGTATGACTTGTGATTGATTTCGACTTGGACCAGGTTTTACACCTTTGACAACAGTCCCTGCCTGAGGAGAATGTTCACAAGGATGAATTTTATTGTCTGAAAAAGGGCCAGAGAAGTGGTGCTTGTGGATATCTATCTGCTTACGCATTGCTTCCCCTTCCCACCTCTTTGTTCCTTGATTAGAGACTGGGACATACTCCAGCTGTAGTTGAGAATGGGAGCTCCACTTGTTTTCACTCTCCCAGGACTGCCTCGTACCAGGACAGTCCAATTCCAATGTCTCCTTTTCACTTGTGTCAAGAAAGGTAAGAGGACTTTGAGTTACACTTGTACCCAGAGATGCGCAAGAATCACTTGGAGCAAACTGAAGGAAAGCTGCTGTTAACCACGTGGTTCTATCACTGCAAGAACGGAGCTGCTTCTCGGCTTCTGACAGGATTCTTAAAGCTTGTTGAAGTCTTGCTTGCTCATCGTTTCTCACTGAACAGTCAGAATATAAAATTCATCAGGCATTAAATTTAAGCACGTTCTAAACCATCGACAAGATCTGGAGTGTTTGGGACTCTAGGATGGAGAGCACCTTTGTTGATTTTATATCCTGCAGTCCTGTTTTTCCCGGCAAGGATATCGGTGATCAGCGTAGCGAGTTGAGATATGAGAGCCAGAGGTTCCACTCCTGTTTCTATGAACTCCCTGATAGTGTTCACCGTACTAGCTGTATCAGGTGATAAAGCCAATTCAAGCAATTGTGCCAGTTTAGCATCAGGAATCAGCCCAACCTGGAAGCGAAGCAGCATCCAAATTAGAAACCTTTCATGAAGAAAAATCTTTGAAGAAGTAAAAGCATGATATCAAACCTGCTGCATTATTGTGAAGATTCTATAGTTCTGGATTTGTAATAACATAGAAGGATTCAGTAACGACGTAAGATAACATCCCAGATGAATTATACAAACAACACTGAGTAATCTTAGGAATCTTCCTGATTGCCGACAAGTCCTATAAAACAGTGAACAAACAAGTAGATATCTCACCAGCTCTTGCACTACTGGCAGAGTAACTCTTTGCCCAAGCAGGCTTAGCTGATCAAGCATTGTTTCTGCATCACGCAAAGATCCATCTGCTCTACCTGCAATAAATTGCAGTGCTTCTAGTTCCACATCAATAGTCTCTTGTAGAGCAAGCTTTCGGAGTCTCAATATCATATCTGAATCTTTGATTCTAGGGAACAAGAATTTCTGACACCGGGAGATTGCAGTACGAGGCAGCTTCTCAAGATCTGTGGTAATGAGGATGAACACAACATAGTTAGGTGGTTCCTCCAAACTTTTTAAGAAGGCATTCCATGCCTCAGCTGTCAACATGTGACAGTCATCTATAATAAAGACTTTGTATTGAGAAGCCGATGGAGGCAGGGAGATGTGTTTCAAGAGCAGCCGCATGCTCTCAATCTCATTGTTTCCTGCTGCATCAACCTCTTTTACATCGAAGTTCCTTCCTGTGGCTAAGGAAACACATTCCTTACACAACCCACAAGGTCTAAGCTCTTCTATTGACATGCAGTTCATGGCAGCTGTAAAAATTTTAGCTGCAGATGTCTTCCCTGTGCCTCTGGGCCCATGGAACAGGTACACCGGGGCTATTTTGCCTTTCGATATGGCATTAGACAATGACTGCACAACCATACCTTGCCCTACTAGATCCTTAAAAGACTTGGGACGATATTTCTGACTCAGGCTTCTATGCTGCTTATGTATACCCTCGCTGTGATTTCTATTAGGCGTAAAATTTGACGATCCTCCAGATTCCGGCGGCTTGCGAGAGCTACTTCCATTACGTCTGTCTTCCTTAAACCTGCTAAAGCGTTTCAATTTAAACCCATCAAGTAATTCCACGCGCGGAGAATCTTGCTCCACAGAAGAGGCAGGAACATCATCACTGTACTCATGAAATGGCTCTGGCTCTGTCATCAATGGAACAGTTTCCATGTCTGAATCGAAAGAGGAGACTGACATCTCCGAATGGTACTTACCCACCCTGCTTGTGCAAATCAATTTCCTCCCGATTCTTCTACTTGAAACCGGGAAGCAGCTTCCAGCATAATCCGTGAAACTGTCATTTTTAGTGTGGTGGCCGCTGGACCAATGCCAAGACATTCCGCAGCCGGATCTTTCAGAGGGCAACCCATCTGTTTCCTCATCCCCTGCATCTGCAGAACCGTACATTCTCACCTGTAACTCCGATAACCGATGCTGCTGACTTTGGCCCTTTGCGATTTCAGCTGAGGAAAGTCGCCTCGAATTTTTGTTAGTGGTCCTGTCCAAATACTTGCTACCAGAGTCGTATTTTGAGCCAGGGGTTGACCTTGGAGATCCCACGTCTGTATAGAAGAACGATCCAATGTTCTCTTCCCGTTGCTGGCGAGCCGTGGCACGTGCTCTGAGATAATCCTCCAAAGTTAACAAAGAAAACGAATTTGTGGCGTGAAGATTAGAAAGGGCAAGAGCGGCTTGTGGGTCTGTCGTCTCGTGCCTTGCCCCGCTTTGCGATCGATCTGAGGAATTTTGAAGATCTCTCTTTCTCCGTGGATGATCTCTTCGCGTGAGCTTCCGTCGGGACGGTATGTCGAGAACAGGGTATCCTCGTCGTCTGCTTCTAATCCCTACCTTCCCCCTGCGTAGCCTGGCAGCAATCTGCTCCGTATCTGTTCTCGGATCGCAAAGCTCTCTTTCGGTAATTCCTTCCAATTCGCTCACACATCCTGTTTGGATGCCCCTCTGCACAGTTCTTCTACCCATCCCTGCAGCTTTCGCAGGGGCTTTTACTTCGTTCACCTTCCTTCCGGCGTGGGTTCTCGCCTTGGAGTTCCCATCTAGTTCGTTGATAAGCTGCCCAGCCGGCCCGTCAACCCACTGTCTTGCCCGCCAGTCCCATCCAACACCAGCTACTTCCCCGTCCCATCTCTCCCTCCCATTGCTGGAGCTCCTCCTCACAACACGTTCTTTCGGGACTCCTTCCACAAGGTCGTTAACTTTCTCCTCCATGGTTCTTGCAGACGAGCCGAGACCAGAAGAAGTTGTAAAGACAGGGGACCGCCGCACAACAGTAGACGAAGTTGGTTTCCGAACAGTCCCACTGACTCTTCGACTAGTAGCCGAGTCCTCCATAGCAAAAGAGAGGCGCCTCGTTGAGATATATTACATTCTTTACCCCTGCAAAGCAAGAAAGGGAAGGGATGATAAGACAGGAAGCTGCAAAAAGACAAATCATGCCATTGCTCAGGTGAACGAGGGGTATGCATGGGAGAAAGGAAGTACAGCTGGGTAGAAGGATTTAGGCATTTGCGATGGCAGCTGCAAGGACCAAGGATTGTAATTGGGCGCAGATCGGAGGACTCACCCGTGCAATATGATGTTGCTGCGGGCAACAGATTGTTCCAGCCAAGCAAGGACTGGCGGGCGAGGAGTAGGAGGCCAAGGAGCAGGGTGTATGACGGCCATGCAGACAAAAGGAGACAGATTGTGCAAGCAGAGTACAGGACAGGAGGTGGGGTAGCTGGAAGCGGGTCGGAACAGATTGGAGGAAGAAAAGTACTGGCGGAGTGGATAAAACGCAGCGAAAAGCGGCGAGAGAGAGAGAGAGAGAAATCGATTGGGAAATCAATTGGGAAATCGACAAGGGAAAAGGCAAAAACGAAGGGACAATGTGCTATGGAGATGGAGAAGGCGATGGCGAACCGTGAGCTTGTGAAGGTTGGCTATGGCGATGGCGAACTTGCATGAAATACTAACTGCAGTTTCCAAAGAGAGACACGAAGAGAGAGAATATTCATCCCGCGATTCCCTCATGCACTTTTTACTTCTACGTAAAGTTTAGATCCCCCGCGAATCTTGCCAGAATCTATATCCACTAACTACTTTTAAGTTTTTATCGTTATTATTATTATTATTATAGTATCGAAACCCGCCAATCATTTGCACTGTAGTGGGTGGGCCTCAGAGCCTTTCCTGCCGTCGGATCCTTACAAAGATCGGCGGCTCTGGCTCCCCCATTCCTGCCACGTGTTCCGACAAACACAGGGGCCTTTTTTTTGGGGGCCATTTTTCGTTCATGGAACTCTCTTTTTTTGTGATAATGTCCAGCTTGGCACTTGTGGCCTTGAATTTTTCGCCCAACTAGGAGTCCATTGGCCCTCTTCCTCACACCACTCCTCCCTCCTCGCAATCCCAGCTTCCAAGTTTCCACCACTCCTTCACACGTGTTCCAGCTTTGCTACTCCACAACTGCATGACTTAATCTCCAATCTCCACTTCAATTGGCAAACGTGTACATCAATCATGTGGTCCTAGCATTTCCCTTCTTATCATAGGTAGGACCATTGCATTAGTTGAGGGCTTTTGGTTTGGTGCGTTTGGGGGCAAGGAGAAAGGGGGGGTGTTGTTATTTCAGGTCAACGTCTACGGTCGACTGGAATTTAATTACAGCCGTCTGATCATTCGCACTTCCTACGAGGAAGTTGAGATCTGTGCACTCATGCGTCAAAATCAACGTCGGAATCATGGCTTTGCTTCGTTGGTTGTTGAAAGTCCCGTCACAGGTTGCTATCACCTTGGAAGATCACGGGGGTAAGTTCGAAGATCACGGGGGTAAGCTCGCAAGTGAAGCTTGTCAAGTCCAATCTCCATTTCCTCATATTTTTACAAAGACATAAAATCAAAACTCCAAGGGTGGCTACATAATGAACAAAGATCCCATTCAGCGCCATCCTAGGGTGGATACCGGCTCAATACCGATCTTCCGTGCCCACTTCATCATGAAGGAGGTTTCCACCCCAAACAGCTTCTCACACTTTTGGAGGGGCCAGATGTGTGCCTGCTCCACCTTTGCCTCCAGCGGCAATCTGATAACTCCTGTCGCCAAACCACACACAAGCTCCTCATGCGTGAAGCTCAACTAAAAGTTCACCTCCGCGTCATGGAAAAACATAAATGACAATATGAGCTAGATGTCACATTGGCAATGTTTAACTATAATCAACGTAAAGTGGAGGAATCTAGTAGAAACGAAGATCCAAATGGTTGAACCTCCCTAGTTCGAAGCCCATCTCCAAGAGGATTTGCATGATCATCGTGATCTAGTCTAAAACCACCAAAGCTTCAAGGTTAGCAATAAGAGATCCTTGCAGTAGAAAAGTAGTTGAAGCAATTATAAAATATATTTGTTCATAAGGAAATATGTCATTTCAAGGAAAAATATTAAAGAAGTTGGTGCAGTAGACCCAATTCAACTCTAATGAAGATATGGGGGCCGTGCATAAACGTTGTGCATAGACTTGACGTACATGACTTGCCCACACTGATAGAGTCTCGAGCATTCAAAAACTTAGCCATGTATTCCAAGTGGCCCATTAAAGTCATGTCAGACTAGGGAGGGGGTTGAAAAGAGAGAGTTGAATATGATGTGAAATTTTCAACTTAGGCATAAGACAAGAACAATCCCAAGTTGTGCTAGGCCATTATTGTTTTCTTTCAACTAGGTGCCAAATGGTCATTATATTTTTGAAGGAGAGGTGCCCATTATTTTTTTTGCATGGAAGAAAATTCATTAAAATGAAATGAAAAGGTACAAGAAGGTAATTTAGAAAGGCAACTTATAAGCTCGATCCTTTAGGACATATGGGTGCCCATTCTTAAACAAGGACAACATAGGCATGTGAGTGCACTAATGTATAAGGGAAAAGTGCAAGGCATGCCTTTCTCTTACGTCGAGGGCCCCACGAGAGGCCTATAGAATGTGTGTGTAGAGTAGCAGCAAGAATCCGCTTGTACTTGCATAAGGCTAGGAATAATCCCTCTTAGGAATCCAACTTGAATGTTCTATATGGAAGTCCTACATGCGATTCCTACATGCATGTTCGACATGGGAGTTCTATATGCAAGACCTACATGCGATTCCTACATGCATGTTCTACATGCGAGTTCTATATGCAACTCCTACATGCAACTTGCAACTCCTACATGCAAGTTCTACATGTAGAGAGAGAATGTCTTACAATTCCTACATGCAGGGAGAGAAGCTCTCTAACTTGGGATGAAGCCCACACTCTTTGGGGCATTGTGTTGAATTCTACTTTGGTATTCTAAGCAATTGTCTCCAAGTGTCCATGCTTCTTTGCACTCCACGTCTAAAAGCATGTCCTAACCTTGCAACTCCTCCTCCCCTCTCCTCCAACCTTGCAACCTGTCCTCTCCTCCCTCCTCCTCCTCCCTTCCCACCTTCTCCTCCTCCCTTCTCCTCCCTCCTCCTCCTCCCTTCTCCTCCCTCTCCTCCTCCCTCCTCTCCCTCTCCTCCTCCCTCCTCCTCCTCCCTTCTCCACCCTCCTCCTCTCTTCTCCACCCTCTCCTCCTCCCTGCTCCTCTTACACCTTCTTCGTCTCCCACTCCTATGCTACCCCTAAACCCTTAGTCCCTCAACCCTTGACCTCTACCATCTACGAGGGAGAGGAGTTCTCTGCCATGTATTCTACCGTAGACCTTGTATCCTCCTGATCCCTGAACCTCTTTAAAACCTTGGAACCTCCTTTTGAACCCTGAACCTCCCTCTAGCCCTTAAACTCCTCCTAAACCCTTCAACCCCAAATGAAGGCAAAAGCCTTCGTTACCCCAGTCATGATGATGCACGTTCCTTTCACACATGCTTGCACTATGTTTGCTTACCACACTTAAGCCTACGTCTCACATTGGAATACGACCCGAGGTCCTAAGCTACATGTATACTACAGAAAATAAACAAAGTTGTCATAGGGTGATGTTGGGCCTAAAATCCATCAAATATTCAATCAAAGAATAGGGCTAGATAGTAAGTAGCCATTTGTGCCCTCATCCATCGAGCTTCTGGCTGAGGGTCGAAGCTCATGCAAGGGAGAGAATGTAACTTTGAATTCTGAATCATTGTCTTGTGTGGTGTCTCTTCCATCACTCGTTTCCCATTTCCTTGGGCACCACTGGGCCTCACCCCCATCTCCTTCTCTTTATTGAATGTGCTTCCTAGGGAGGAAGTGGATGGGCTTGCTTGTGACTCCTTCTCACACTTCTATCCTAGAGTTGTCACTTCCATTCCAAACCTCCCTGTTCTAGATTTGTGGGAAGGAAATTGAGGTGTGCTGCCTTCATCTTCAAAACTAGATTGAAGATCTTTGGTGACACTCTTAACCACCTCCTAGTACCTTGAAGGCATAGATTCCTCACTTGGAGTTGAGATGCTTTTAGAGCTAGTGACAAGCCTTGATGGCTGTGAAGCCTTTGGGTTCTCTCTAAACCACTAATAGGAGAGTGCAAGGGTGATGCATTCCTGGTCCCACTATCCACCTTGGAGGAAGGAGATCGGGCACCTCTAGCGATTGGGTTGGTATTGGTTGGTGATGAGGCCTCTGATGTTGATGTTGAGTCATCCTTACTATTGTCTCCTTTAGTTTGTGACCATGTCACAACTCCCAACACTGCACCAATTAAATGGGGCTTGTCACCATCTCCCACCACTGCTATGTCAACCATGTTGACATGTTGATTCCCCTCTGCCATTGGGACAAATCTCTAGTGTAGTGGTCATTTGTGTTGCAGTGCATATAATAGGGTCCCCCCAATGGTTGTGTATAGTCATCTTGGTAGTGGTTGTGCTCGCCACATCTGTAGCACATGATGGTCTTTCAAAGTTGGTACCTTTTCCTACACCTCCTCTTTCGCCTCAGAACCCACCCTGTTAACTGCGTTAATAAAGGATCCATAGCCACCTCGTAACATAGGTATTTAATACTATGCATAGTAGGGTGGAGGATAGAATTATGGAACCCCATCCTGCTTGGGAGCATGAGCTTGGAGCAAGGGGGGATTAGGAAGTAGTGGAGGTGGAATGGTAGGAGGGCTAGGTGGTTCAAGTGCCTTCAGAGGGGCAGGAACTAGGGGTTTTGGCCCCAAAGTGGTGGTCGGTGCAGCTATGTTGATTGTAGCGACTAGAGATTCCCTAATCAAGTACTCTGGTAGAAGCTTCCTCAATCCCTTAAGATACCTACACTCAGAGGCATCATGTCCATGAATTTCACAAAATGTGCAGAATGAGGTCAAAGTGGATACCTTACGCTTTGAGGGACATTCCCAATAGCCATCGCCAGAGCCCTTGTAGATGGTGCAATAGAGGCCACTTCTTATTTGTGCTTCAAAGGGTGGGGTTCCATCCACCCTGGTTCTGTCTTTCAGACCTTCTTTGATTTCTTCTAACTACTTCTTGAGTTGCTGCCATGCCCGATGAGCCCTCTTCTATTGGAAGCTAGGCGGTCGAAGTGTGTGTTGAGGCAAATTCCATCTTCACTGCTTCCCTCAGGAAGTCTTGTAGTGAGGCATGCATAGGGAGATTTTTGACTAGCCTTATAGCAATGGTGGAAGGTAACACCTTCAAAAACTTTCCCTTCATGGCCACATCATTAGGTGGCACAGACATATTCGTGGCCAGGACCCTCATCCTTACATACATCCTTACATACATCTCGGAGATTCTTTCGCCAGGCTTCATGGTATCAGTGGAAAACTCTTGGACAATCACATGTTTGAACTTTTACAACTTGAAAGTGCATAAGAATTCCTCCCTTGGTTTATCCAAGTTTGGAAATGGTTAGGGGGAAACTGACTGTACTATACATCAACAACATCCTCCAATGACAAGCAGAATATGTGAAGGAAGGGATGGTCCTTCTCCACATCTTTAGCTCTACATGCAATGAGGAATTGGCTCACATGAGCTTCTGCATCCTCATGGAGGTGTCTTTTGAACTTTTGAGTCTTCACATGGACCTTGTTGAGTAACTCGAGAGGTCTAGCTCTTTCTGCATGACTGCAGGGTAGATAGCAATTCTATTGTTAATTTCTCTATGTCTAGATATTTCTCATGCCCATCATCATTTCCACATGATATATTAGATATTATGATGGACCTAGAGAGGGAGAGGAACCAATTTAAGCTGACTTGGGGAATATTGGAGATGATGGACCTAAAGAGGGAGAGGAACCAATTTTAGCTAACTTGGTGAATATTAGAGATTATAGTAATGCCCCCCCCATCTCCCCTCCCCCCCCTCACTTCCCGCTTCCCCCTCCCCTTCCCCTTTCCCTTCACCCTCTTCCCCTTCCCCCTCCCTGACCCCCCACCCCTCCCCCCTCCCCCCTCCCCTCCCCACTTTCCTTCCCCCCTTTCCCTTCCCTCCCTCCCCTCTCCTCACTTTCCTTGCCAATGCGACCGTAATTCCTTCTGTTCCCCTCTCCACCGTTCGATTAATTCTCTTTTTTTTCCTAACTTTACAAGGTAAAATTGTAAGGGTGAATAATTGCCCAAAGGCAAATCTAGGAGATTCTCCAAACTAGTTTACCTAATATCTCAATCTTGAAATTTGATAAATTCTCCCAAAAGTTAGCATAACTTCCTCGTATGAGACCCAAATTTAGCCCTCCAAGTACTTAAATCAATTGGCATAAGCCATTTAGATTCATCTATATGGTTAGAATTTTAAAATTTGAGCTTATAGAAAAAGTGTGCAAAGTATCGTGCCCATCAAGTATGAGCACATTCGAATGACACACCTCAGATACTCATAACACTTGGTGAAAAATGGTGTTTGTGGCGAGTTTGACCATCCAAAGCATATCCAATGGGCATCATAATTTACACATGCCTCAACATAGGTTTGATTCACATGTGTAAAGTATCATGACCATCAAGTATGAGCACATTCTTATGACACACCTCACATAGTTTCTTTTAGCGGTTGTGCATATTACTTGGTGAAAAACAGGGTTTGTGGCAACATTGACCATCCAAAGCATATCCAATGGGCATGATAATTTTTACAAGCATCAAAATATGCAAGATTAATGCCTACACACAGTATTATGTCCATCGATATGTGCGCGCTCGAATAACATGCCTCAAAGCATGTTTTTTGGCGGTTGTGCATGACACTTGGTGAAAAATAGGGTTTGTGGTAAGTTTGACCATCCAAAGCATATCCAATGGGCAAGATACTTTGAGCAAGACTCAAAAAAATTTGACAGTGATTGCAAGGGTATCGTGCTCATCCGGTATGTGCGA